>NW_020190955.1:0-52508 GCF_002263795.3 Bos taurus | reverse complement strand
GATCATACACTGATCACGTGACTGTGCATGCACTGATCACATGGCTGATCATGCACTGATCACGTGGCTGATCATGCACTGATCACGTGGCTGATCATGCACTGATCACGAAGCTGATCATACACTGATCACCTCACTGTGCATGCACTGATCACATGGCTGATCATGCACTGATCACGTGGCTGATCATGCGCTGATCACGTGGCTAATCATGCACTAATCACGTTGCTTACCATGCTCTGATCAAGTGGCTGTCATGCACTGATCACTAGGCTGATCATACACTGATCACGTGACTGATCATACACTGATCACGTGCCTGATCATGCACTTATCACGTGACTGTTCATGCACTAATCAACTGGCTGATCATGCACTGATCACGAACCTGATCATACACTGATCACGTGACTGTGCATGCACTGATCACATGGCTGATCATGCACTGATCACGTGGCTGATCATGCACTGATCACGTGGCTGATCATGCACTGATCACGAAGCTGATCATACACTGATCACCTCACTGTGCATGCACTGATCACATGGCTGATCATGCACTGATCACGTGGCTTTCATGCACTGATCACCTGGCTATCATGCAGTGATCCCATGCCTGATCATGCACTGATCTTAATACGCATCATGAACTGGTCACGTGGCTATCATGCACTGATCACCAGGCTGATCATGCACTGATCACGTGACTGATCATACACTGATCACGTGTGTGATCATGCACTTATCACGTGACTGTTCATGCACTAATCAACTGGCTGATCATGCACTGATCACGAACCTGATCATACACTGATCACGTGACTGTGCATGCACTGATCACATGGCTGATCATGCACTGATCACGTGGCTGATCATGCACTGATCACGTGGCTGATCATGCACTTGATCACGAAGCTGATCATACACTGATCACCTCACTGTGCTAGCACTGATCACATGGCTGATCATGCACTGATCACGTGGCTGATCATGCTCTGATCACGTGGCTAATCATGCACTAATCACGTTGCTTACCATGCTCTGATCAAGTGGCTCTCATGCACTGATCACATGGCTGACCATACACTGATCACATGACTCACATGCACTGATCACGTGACAGATCATGCACTGATCACGTGGCTATCATGCACTGATCACGTTTCTATCATGCACTGATCACGTGACTGCTGCATTAACTGAACACGTACCTGTTCATACACTGTTACGTGGCTATCATGCACTGATCAAGTGGCTGATCATGCATTGATCAAGTGACTGATTATGCACTGATTGTGTAGCTGTCATGCACTGATCACATGACTGCGCATGCCATGATCACGTGACAGATCATGCACTGATCACATTGCGTATCATGCACTGATCACATGACGGCGCATGAACTCATCACGTGGATATTATACACTGATCAAGTGACAGAAAATTCACTAATTACGTGACTGATCATGAACTGATCACGTGGCTATCATGCACTGATCACGTGGCTGATACCACTGATCACGTGGCTGATCATACACTGATCACGAGACTGATCAACGGTGATCACGCTGCCTGATCATGCACTGATCACGTGCCTGATCATCGGCACTGATCACGGTGGCTTGATCATGCCACTGCTCATGTGACTGAGCATGCACAGATCACGTAGATTATCATGCATTATCACTTGTCTATCATGCACTGAACACATGGCTGATCATTCACTGATCACGTAACTGCACATGCACGTGATCACGTGGCCTGTTCAGGCCGCCTGATTCACATCGGCTGATCATGCCACTGATCACGTGGCTGATCATGCACTGATCACGTGGCTATCATGCCCTGATCACGTGGCTGATCATGCACTGATCACGTGGCTGTTCATGCACTGATCACGTGCCTCATCATGCACTGATCACGTGGCTGATCATGCACTGATCACGTGGCTATCATGCCCTGATCACGTTGCTGATCATATACTGATTCACGTGACTGATCATGCACTGATCACGTGTCTGATCGTACACTGATCATGTGGCTGATCTTGCACTATCACGTTGCTTATCATGCATTGATCAGGTTGCTATCATGCACTGATCACATGCCTGATCATGCACTGATCTCGATACTGATCATGCACTGGTCACGTGGCTAACATGCACTGATCACCTGGCTGATCATACACTGATCAAGTGACTGATCATGCACTGATCACGTGACTGTGCATGCCCCTGATCACGTGGCTAATCATGCAGTGATCACGTTGCGGCATCATGCACTGATCACATGACAGCACATGAACTGATCACGTGGACATTATACACTGCTCAAGTGACAGATCATGCACTAATCACATGAATGATCATGCACTGATCACGTGGCTATCATGTACTGATCACGTGGCTAATTCATACAGAGATCAAATGGCTGATCATGCACTGATTACGTGGCTGATCATGCACAGATCACGTAGCTATCATGCACTGATCACATGGCTATCATGCACTGATCCCGTGGCTGATCATGCACTGATCACGTGACTTATCAGGCACTAGTCATGTGGTTATCATGCACTGATCACGTGGCTGATCATAACACTGATCACGTGACTGATCATGCACTGATCACGTGTCTGATCATGCACTGATCACCTGACTGATCATACACTATTCACGTATCTGGGCATGCACTGAGCACATGGCTGATTATGCACAGATCAAGTGGCTGATCATGCGCTGATCACGTGGCTACCATGCACTGCTCAGGTGGCTATCATGCACTGATCACGTGGCTGATCATACACTGATCATGTGACTGCACATGAACTGATCACGTGGCTATCATGCACTGATCACCTGTCTACCGTGAACTGATCACGTGACTGCCCATGAACTGATCACGTACCTGTTCATGCACTGTTTTCGTGGCTCTCATGCATTGATCACGTGGCTGATCTTCCATTGATCACGTGACTGATTATGCACTGATTGCGTAGCTGTCATGCACTGATCACATGAGTTCGCATGCCCTGATCACGTGGTTATCATGCACTGATCACGTGGCTAATCATACATTGATCACGTAACTCATCATGCACTGATCACGAAGCTGATCTTAAACTGATCACGTGCCTGTGCATGCACTGATCACGTGGCTGATCATGCACAGATCATGTGGCAGATCATGCACTCATCACGTGGTTAATCATACACTAACCACGTGGCTGATCATGCACTAATCACGTTGCAGATCATTCACTGATCACGTGGCTGATCATACACTGATCACGTCGCTCATCATGCACTGATCACGTCGCAGATCATACACTAACCACGTGGCTGATCATGCACTAATCACGTTGGAGATCATTCACTGATCACGTGGCTGATCATACACTGATCACGTTGCTTATCATGCACTTATCACGTGGCTGATCATGCACTGCTCATGTGACTGGGCATGCACTGATCACGTAGATATCATACATTGATCACGTGTCTATCATGCACTGAACACATGGCTGATCATACAATTATCACATGACTGCACATTCACTGATCACGTGGCTGACCATACAGTGATCACGTGGCTGATCATGCACTGATTACATGGCTGATCATGCACTGATCACGAAGCTTTCATGCACTGATCACCTGGCTATCATGCAGTGATCCCATGCCTGATCATGCACTGATCTTAATACGCATCATGAACTGGTCACGTGGCTATCATGCACTGATCACCAGGCTGATCATACACTGATCACGTGACTGATCATACACTGATCACGTGCCTGATCATGCACTTATCACGTGACTGTTCATGCACTAATCAACTGGCTGATCATGCACTGATCACGAACCTGATCATACACTGATCACGTGACTGTGCATGCACTGATCACATGGCTGATCATGCACTGATCACGTGGCTGATCATGCACTGATCACGTGGCTGATCATGCACTGATCACGAAGCTGATCATACACTGATCACCTCACTGTGCATGCACTGATCACATGGCTGATCATGCACTGATCACGTGGCTGATCATGCGCTGATCACGTGGCTAATCATGCACTAATCACGTTGCTTACCATGCTCTGATCAAGTGGCTGTCATGCACTGATCACTAGGCTGATCATACACTGATCACGTGACTGATCATACACTGATCACGTGCCTGATCATGCACTTATCACGTGACTGTTCATGCACTAATCAACTGGCTGATCATGCACTGATCACGAACCTGATCATACACTGATCACGTGACTGTGCATGCACTGATCACATGGCTGATCATGCACTGATCACGTGGCTGATCATGCACTGATCACGTGGCTGATCATGCACTGATCACGAAGCTGATCATACACTGATCACCTCACTGTGCATGCACTGATCACATGGCTGATCATGCACTGATCACGTGGCTGATCATGCGCTGATCACGTGGCTAATCATGCACTAATCACGTTGCTTACCATGCTCTGATCAAGTGGCTCTCATGCACTGATCACATGGCTGACCATACACTGATCACATGACTACGCAGGCACTGATCACGTGACAGATCATGCACTGATCACGTGGCTATCATGCACTGATCACGTTTCTATCATGCACTGATCACGTGACTGTGCATTAACTGAACACGTACCTGTTCATACACTGTTTACGTGGCTATCATGCACTGATCAAGTGGCTGATCATGCATTGATCAAGTGACTGATTATGCACTGATTGTGTAGCTGTCATGCACTGATCACATGACTGCGCATGCCATGATCACGTGACAGATCATGCACTGATCACATTGCGTATCATGCACTGATCACATGACGGCGCATGAACTCATCACGTGGATATTATACACTGATCAAGTGACAGAAAATTCACTAATTACGTGACTGATCATGAACTGATCACGTGGCTATCATGCACTGATCACGTGACTGATCATACACTGATCACGTGGCTGATCATACACTGATCACGAGACTGATCATGAGCTGATCACGTGCCTGATCATGCACTGATCACGTGCCTGATCATGCACTGATCACGTGGCTGATCATGCACTGCTCATGTGACTGAGCATGCACAGATCACGTAGATATCATGCATTATCACTTGTCTATCATGCACTGAACACATGGCTGATCATTCACTGATCACGTAACTGCACATGCAGTGATCACGTGGCTGTTCAGGCCCTGATCACATGGCTGATCATGCACTGATCACGTGGCTGATCATGCACTGATCACGTGGCTATCATGCCCTGATCACGTGGCTGATCATGCACTGATCACGTGGCTGTTCAGGCACTGATCACGTGCCTCATCATGCACTGATCACGTGGCTGATCATGCACTGATCACGTGGCTATCATGCCCTGATCACGTTGCTGATCATATACTGATCACGTGACTGATCATGCACTGATCACGTGTCTGATCGTACACTGATCATGTGGCTGATCTTGCACTAATCACGTTGCTTATCATGCATTGATCAGGTTGCTATCATGCACTGATCACATGCCTGATCATGCACTGATCTCGATACTGATCATGCACTGGTCACGTGGCTAACATGCACTGATCACCTGGCTGATCATACACTGATCAAGTGACTGATCATGCACTGATCACGTGACTGTGCATGCCCTGATCACGTGGCTAATCATGCAGTGATCACGTTGCGCATCATGCACTGATCACATGACAGCACATGAACTGATCACGTGGACATTATACACTGCTCAAGTGACAGATCATGCACTAATCACATGAATGATCATGCACTGATCACGTGGCTATCATGTACTGATCACGTGGCTAATCATACAGAGATCAAATGGCTGATCATGCACTGATTACGTGGCTGATCATGCACAGATCACGTAGCTATCATGCACTGATCACATGGCTATCATGCACTGATCCCGTGGCTGATCATGCACTGATCACGTGACTTATCAGGCACTAGTCATGTGGTTATCATGCACTGATCACGTGGCTGATCATACACTGATCACGTGACTGATCATGCACTGATCACGTGTCTGATCATGCACTGATCACCTGACTGATCATACACTATTCACGTATCTGGGCATGCACTGAGCACATGGCTGATTATGCACAGATCAAGTGGCTGATCATGCGCTGATCACGTGGCTACCATGCACTGCTCAGGTGGCTATCATGCACTGATCACGTGGCTGATCATACACTGATCATGTGACTGCACATGAACTGATCACGTGGCTATCATGCACTGATCACCTGTCTACCGTGAACTGATCACGTGACTGCCCATGAACTGATCACGTACCTGTTCATGCACTGTTTTCGTGGCTCTCATGCATTGATCACGTGGCTGATCTTCCATTGATCACGTGACTGATTATGCACTGATTGCGTAGCTGTCATGCACTGATCACATGAGTTCGCATGCCCTGATCACGTGGTTATCATGCACTGATCACGTGGCTAATCATACATTGATCACGTAACTCATCATGCACTGATCACGAAGCTGATCTTAAACTGATCACGTGCCTGTGCATGCACTGATCACGTGGCTGATCATGCACAGATCATGTGGCAGATCATGCACTCATCACGTGGTTAATCATACACTAACCACGTGGCTGATCATGCACTAATCACGTTGCAGATCATTCACTGATCACGTGGCTGATCATACACTGATCACGTCGCTCATCA
The DNA here is from genome assembly GCF_002263795.3 of Bos taurus. Classification (NCBI taxonomy): domain Eukaryota; kingdom Metazoa; phylum Chordata; class Mammalia; order Artiodactyla; family Bovidae; genus Bos; species Bos taurus. The sequence goes on along the minus strand of NW_020190955.1, from coordinate 45,765 downwards.
TGCACTGATCACGTCGCAGATCATACACTAACCACGTGGCTGATCATGCACTAATCACGTTGGAGATCATTCACTGATCACGTGGCTGATCATACACTGATCACGTTGCTTATCATGCACTTATCACGTGGCTGATCATGCACTGCTCATGTGACTGGGCATGCACTGATCACGTAGATATCATACATTGATCACGTGTCTATCATGCACTGAACACATGGCTGATCATACAATTATCACATGACTGCACATTCACTGATCACGTGGCTGACCATACAGTGATCACGTGGCTGATCATGCACTGATTACATGGCTGATCATGCACTGATCACGAAGCTTTCATGCACTGATCACCTGGCTATCATGCAGTGATCCCATGCCTGATCATGCACTGATCTTAATACGCATCCTGAACTGGTCACGTGGCTATCATGCACTGATCACCAGGCTGATCATACACTGATCACGTGACTGATCATACACTGATCACGTGCCTGATCATGCACTTATCACGTGACTGTTCATGCACTAATCAACTGGCTGATCATGCACTGATCACGAACCTGATCATACACTGATCACGTGACTGTGCATGCACTGATCACATGGCTGATCATGCACTGATCACGTGGCTGATCATGCACTGATCACGTGGCTGATCATGCACTGATCACGAAGCTGATCATACACTGATCACCTCACTGTGCATGCACTGATCACATGGCTGATCATGCACTGATCACGTGGCTGATCATGCGCTGATCACGTGGCTAATCATGCACTAATCACGTTGCTTACCATGCTCTGATCAAGTGGCTGTCATGCACTGATCACTAGGCTGATCATACACTGATCACGTGACTGATCATACACTGATCACGTGCCTGATCATGCACTTATCACGTGACTGTTCATGCACTAATCAACTGGCTGATCATGCACTGATCACGAACCTGATCATACACTGATCACGTGACTGTGCATGCACTGATCACATGGCTGATCATGCACTGATCACGTGGCTGATCATGCACTGATCACGTGGCTGATCATGCACTGATCACGAAGCTGATCATACACTGATCACCTCACTGTGCATGCACTGATCACATGGCTGATCATGCACTGATCACGTGGCTGATCATGCGCTGATCACGTGGCTAATCATGCACTAATCACGTTGCTTACCATGCTCTGATCAAGTGGCTGTCATGCACTGATCACATGGCTGACCATACACTGATCACATGACTACGCAGGCACTGCTCACGTGACAGATCATGCACTGATCACGTGGCTATCATGCACTGATCACGTTTCTATCATGCACTGATCACGTGACTGTGCATTAACTGAACACGTACCTGTTCATACACTGTTTACGTGGCTATCATGCACTGATCAAGTGGCTGATCATGCATTGATCAAGTGACTGATTATGCACTGATTGTGTAGCTGTCATGCACTGATCACATGACTGCGCATGCCATGATCACGTGACAGATCATGCACTGATCACATTGCGTATCATGCACTGATCACATGACGGCGCATGAACTCATCACGTGGATATTATACACTGATCAAGTGACAGAAAATTCACTAATTACGTGACTGATCATGAACTGATCACGTGGCTATCATGCACTGATCACGTGACTGATCATACACTGATCACGTGGCTGATCATACACTGATCACGAGACTGATCATGAGCTGATCACGTGCCTGATCATGCACTGATCACGTGCCTGATCATGCACTGATCACGTGGCTGATCATGCACTGCTCATGTGACTGAGCATGCACAGATCACGTAGATATCATGCATTATCACTTGTCTATCATGCACTGAACACATGGCTGATAATTCACTGATCACGTAACTGCACATGCAGTGATCACGTGGCTGTTCAGGCCCTGATCACATGGCTGATCATGCACTGATCACGTGGCTGATCATGCACTGATCACGTGGCTATCATGCCCTGATCACGTGGCTGATCATGCACTGATCACGTGGCTGTTCAGGCACTGATCACGTGCCTCATCATGCACTGATCACGTGGCTGATCATGCACTGATCACGTGGCTATCATGCCCTGATCACGTTGCTGATCATATACTGATCACGTGACTGATCATGCACTGATCACGTGTCTGATCGTACACTGATCATGTGGCTGATCTTGCACTAATCACGTTGCTTATCATGCATTGATCAGGTTGCTATCATGCACTGATCACATGCCTGATCATGCACTGATCTTGATACTGATCATGCACTGGTCACGTGGCTAACATGCACTGATCACCTGGCTGATCATACACTGATCAAGTGACTGATCATGCACTGATCACGTGACTGTGCATGCCCTGATCACGTGGCTAATCATGCAGTGATCACGTTGCGCATCATGCACTGATCACATGACAGCACATGAACTGATCACGTGGACATTATACACTGCTCAAGTGACAGATCATGCACTAATCACATGAATGATCATGCACTGATCACGTGGCTATCATGTACTGATCACGTGGCTGATCATGCACTGATTACGTGGCTGATCATGCACAGATCACGCAGCTATCATGCACTGATCACATGGCTATCATGCACTGATCCCGTGGCTGATCATGCACTGATCACATGACTTATCAGGCACTAGTCATGTGGTTATCATGCACTGATCACGTGGCTGATCATACACTGATCACGTGACTGATCATGCACTGATCACGTGTCTGATCATGCACTGATCACCTGACTGATCATACACTATTCACGTATCTGGGCATGCACTGAGCACATGGCTGATTATGCACAGATCAAGTGGCTGATCATGCGCTGATCACGTGGCTACCATGCACTGCTCAGGTGGCTATCATGCACTGATCACGTGGCTGATCATACACTGATCATGTGACTGCACATGAACTGATCACGTGGCTATCATGCACTGATCACCTGTCTACCGTGAACTGATCACGTGACTGCCCATGAACTGATCACGTACCTGTTCATGCACTGTTTTCGTGGCTCTCATGCATTGATCACGTGGCTGATCTTCCATTGATCACGTGACTGATTATGCACTGATTGCGTAGCTGTCATGCACTGATCACATGAGTTCGCATGCCCTGATCACGTGGTTATCATGCACTGATCACGTGGCTAATCATACATTGATCACGTAACTCATCATGCACTGATCACGAAGCTGATCTTAAACTGATCACGTGCCTGTGCATGCACTGATCACGTGGCTGATCATGCACAGATCATGTGGCAGATCATGCACTCATCATGTGGTTAATCATACACTATCCACGTGGCTGATCATGCATTAATCACGTTGCAGATCATTCACTGATCACGTGGCTGATCATACACTGATCACGTCGCTCATCATGCACTGATCACGTCGCAGATCATACACTAACCACGTGGCTGATCATGCACTAATCACGTTGGAGATCATTCACTGATCACGTGGCTGATCATACACTGATCACGTTGCTTATCATGCACTTATCACGTGGCTGATCATGCACTGCTCATGTGACTGGGCATGCACTGATCACGTAGATATCATACATTGATCACGTGTCTATCATGCACTGAACACATGGCTGATCATACAATTATCACGTGACTGCACATTCACTGATCACGTGGCTGACCATACAGTGATCACGTGGCTGATCATGCACTGATTACATGGCTGATCATGCACTGATCACGTAGCTTTCATGCACTGATCACATGGCTATCATGCAGTGATCCCATGCCTGATCATGCACTGATCTTAATACGCATCATGAACTGGTCACGTGGCTATCATGCACTGATCACCAGGCTGATCATGCACTGATCACGTGACTGATCATACACTGATCACGTGCCTGATCATGCACTTATCACGTGACTGTTCATGCACTAATCAACTGGCTGATCATGCACTGATCACGAACCTGATCATACACTGATCACGTGACTGTGCATGCACTGATCACATGGCTGATCATGCACTGATCACGTGGCTGATCATGCACTGATCACGTGGCTGATCATGCACTGATCACGAAGCTGATCATACACTGATCACCTCACTGTGCTAGCACTGATCACATGGCTGATCATGCACTGATCACGTGGCTGATCATGCGCTGATCACGTGGCTAATCATGCACTAATCACGTTGCTTACCATGCTCTGATCAAGTGGCTCTCATGCACTGATCACATGGCTGACCATACACTGATCACATGACTACGCAGGCACTGATCACGTGACAGATCATGCACTGATCACGTGGCTATCATGCACTGATCACGTTTCTATCATGCACTGATCACGTGACTGTGCATTAACTGAACACGTACCTGTTCATACACTGTTTACGTGGCTATCATGCACTGATCAAGTGGCTGATCATGCATTGATCAAGTGACTGATTATGCACTGATTGTGTAGCTGTCATGCACTGATCACATGACTGCGCATGCCATGATCACGTGACAGATCATGCACTGATCACATTGCGTATCATGCACTGATCACATGACGGCGCATGAACTCATCACGTGGATATTATACACTGATCAAGTGACAGAAAATTCACTAATTACGTGACTGATCATGAACTGATCACGTGGCTATCATGCACTGATCACGTGACTGATCATACACTAGTCACGTGGCTATCATGCACTGATCACGTGGCTGATCATACACTGATCAGGAGACTGATCATGAGCTGATCACGTGCCTGATCATGCACTGATCACGTGCCTGATCATGCACTGATCAGGTGACTGATCATGCACTAATCACGTGCCTGATCATGCACTGATCATGTGGCTGGTCATGCACTGATCACGAGGCTGATCATACACTAATCACGTGCCTATGCATGCACTGATCACATGGTTTATGATGCACTGCTCAGGTGGGTGATCGTGCACTGATCACGTGGCTGGTCATACACTGATCACGTGGCTGATCATGCATTAATCACGTTGTGGATCATGCACTGATCACGTGGCTGATAATACAGTGATCACGTGGCTGATCATGCACTGATCGCGTGGAGGATCATACAATGATCACATGACTGATCATGCTCTGATCAAGAGCCTGACCATGCACTCATCACGTGGCTGATCATACACTGATCACGTGATTGTGCATACACTGATCACGTGACAGATCATGCACGGATCACGTGGCTATCATGCACTGATCACCTGTCTATCATGCAGTGATCACGTGACTGCGCATGAACTGATCACGTACCTGTCCATGTACTGTTTTCGTGGCTATCATGCACTGATCACGTGGCTGATCGTGCATTGATCACGTGGCTGATTAGGCACTGATTGCGTAGCTGTCATGCACTGATCACATGAGTTCCCATGCCATGATTTCGTGACTGATCATGCACTGATCACGTGGCTATCATGCACTGACCACGTGGCTAATCATACATTGATCACGTAACTCATCATGCACTGATCATGAAGCTGATCTTACACTGATCACGTGACTGTGCATGCACTGATCACGTGGCTGATCATGCACTGTTCACGTATTTGTAGGCAATGATCACGTGGCTATCATGCACTTATCACGTATCTATCATGCACTGAACACGTGGCTGATCATACACTGATCATGTGACTGCTGTTGCACAAATCACGTGACTGCACATTCACTGATCACGTTATTGAAGGCAATGATAACGTGGCTGATCCTGCACTGCTCATGTGACTGAGCATGCACTGATCACGTAGATATCATGCATTGATCACTTGTCTATCATGCACTGAACACATGGCTGATCATACACTGATCACGTGACTGCACATGCACTGATCACGTGGCTGACCATACAGTGATCATGTGGCTGATCATGCACTGATTAAGTGGCTGATCATGCACAGATCCCGTAGCTATCATGCACTGATCCCATGGCTATCATGCACTGATCCCATGGATGATTATGCACTGATCTCGAGACTGATCATGCACTGGTCACGTGGCTATCATGCACTGATAACCTGGCTGATCATACACTGATGACGTGACGGATCATGCACTGATCACGTCCCTGATCATGCACTTATCACGTGACTGATCATGCACTGATCTCGTGACTGATTATGCACTTATCACGTGACTGATCATGCACTGATCACGTGACTGATCATGCACTGATCACGTGCCTGATCATGCACTGCTCACGTGACTAATCATGCACTGATCACGAAGCTGATCATACACTGATTACGTGGCTGATCATACACTGATCACTTGACTGATCATGCACTTATCACGAAGCTGAGAATACACTGATGACTTGACTGAGCATGAACTGATCACGTGGCTGATCATGCACTGATCACGTGGTTGATCATGCTCTGATAACCTGGCTATCATACACTGATAACGTGCCTGATCATGCACTGATCTCGTGGCTGATCATCCACTGATCACGAAGCTGATCATACACTGATCACGTGACTGTGCATGTAATGATCATGTGGCTAATCATGCACTGATCACGTGGCTGATCATGCACTGATCACGTGGCTGATCATGCACTGATCATGATGCTAATCATACACTGATCACATGACTGTGCATGCACTGATAACGTGGCTGATCATGCACTGATCACGTGGCTGATCATACACTGATCACGTGACTGATCATGTACTGATTAATCATGTTCTGGTCACGTATCTATCATGCACTGATCATGTGGCTGATCATACACTGATCACGTGACTGATCATGCACAGATCACGTGGCTATCGGGCACTGATCACTTGATTTTGCATGCATTTATCACGTGGCTGATCATGCCCTAATCACATGGCTGATCATGAACTTATAACATGACTTAGCATGCAGTGATCTCGTGTCTGAATAGTGCTGATCATGTGACTCATCAATAATTTATCACGTGGCTATAATGCAATGATCATGAGAGTGCGCATGCAGTGATCACGTGGATGATCATACACTGATCACGTTACTGATCACGCACTGATCACGTGACTGATCATGCACTGATCACGTGGCTATCATGCACTGATCACGTGACTTCACATGCACTGATCACGTCATTGTAGGCAATGGTCACGTGGCTATCATGCACTGGTCACGTGGCTCATCATGCACTGATCACGTGGCTGATAATACACTGATCACGTGGCTGGTCATGCACTAATCACGTTGCTTGTCATGCACTGATCAGGTTGCTATCATGCACTGATCACGTGTCTGATTATACACTGAGCACGTGACTTCGCATGCACTGATCACGTGACTGATGAAGCACTGATCACATGTCTGATCATACACTGATCATGTGACTGCGCATGCACTGATCATACACTGATCACGTGGCTGATCATGCACTAAACACGTTGCTTATCATGTACTGATCAGGTGGCTATCATGCAATGATCACGTGGCTGATCATACACTGATCACGTGACTGATCAAGCACTGATCACGTGACTGATCAAGCACTGATCACGTGTCTGATCATGCACTAATCACGATGCTTATCAGGCACTGATCAGGTGGCTATCATGCACTGATCACGTGGCTGATCATAACTGACCACGTGACTTCCCATGCACTGATCACATGTCTATCATGCACTGATCACGTGACTGCTCATGCACTGATTATGTGGATGATCATACACTGATCACGTGAATGATCACGCACTGATCACGTGACTGATCTTGCACTGATCACGTGACTGCATGTACACTGATTATTGGATGATCATACACTGATCACGTGACTGATCATGCACTGAACACATGGCTGATCATACACTGATCACGTGACTGCACATGCCCTGATCACGTGGCTTATCATACAGTGATCACGTGGCTGATCATGCACTGATTACGTGGCTGACCATGCGCTGATCACGTAGCTATCATGCACTGAACAGATGGCTATCATTCACTGATCCCATGGCTGATCATGCACTGATTTCCTGACTGATCATGCACTGATCTCGTGACGGATCATGAAATGATCACGTGGATGATCATGCACTGATCATGAAGCTGATCATACACTGATCACATGACTGTGCATGCACTGATCACATGGCTGATCATGCACTTATTACGTGACTGATCATGCACTGATCACGTGGCTGATCATGCACTGATCACGAAGCTGATCATACACTGATCACGTGACTGTGCATGCACTGATCACATGGCTGAACATACACTGATCACATGACTGCGCATGCACTGATCACGTGAAAGATCATGCACTGATCACGTGGCTTATCATGCACTGATCTCGTGGCTGATCATGCACTGATAACCTGGCTATCATACACTGATCACGTGACTAATCATGCACTCTTCACGTGCCTGATCATGCACTGATCACGTGGGTGATCATGCTCTGATAACGAGGCTGATCATACACTGATCACGTGACTGTGCGTGCACTGACAACGTGGTTGATCTTGCACTGAACACGTGGTGATCATGCACTGATTACGTGGCTGATCATACACTGATCACGTGACTGATCATGCACTCTTCACGTGCCTGATGGTGCACTGATCACGTGGCTGATCATGGACTGATTACGAAGCTGATCATACACTGATCTCGTGACTGTGCATGCACTGATCACGTGGCTGATCATGCACTGATCACGCGGTGATCATTCACTGATCACATGGCTGATCATAGACTGATAAAGTGGCTTATCATGTACTAATCACGTTGTGGATCATGCACTGATAACGTGGCTGATCATACACTGATAACGTCGCTGATCATGCACGGATCACGTGGCTGATCGTACACTGATCACATGACAGATCATGCACTGATCACGTGCCTGATCATGCACTGATCACGTGGCTGATCATGCACTGCTCATGTGACTGAGCATGCACAGATCACGTAGATATCATGCATTATCACTTGTCTATCATGCACTGAACACATGGCTGATCATTCACTGATCACGTAACTGCACATGCAGTGATCACGTGGCTGTTCAGGCCCTGATCACATGGCTGATCATGCACTGATCACGTGGCTGATCATGCACTGATCACGTGGCTATCATGCCCTGATCACGTGGCTGATCATGCACTGATCACGTGGCTGTTCAGGCACTGATCACGTGCCTCATCTTGCACTGATCACGTGGCTGATCATGCACTAATCACGTGGCTATCATGCCCTGATCACGTTGCTGATCATATACTGATCACGTGACTGATCATGCACTGATCACGTGTCTGATCGTACACTGATCATGTGGCTGATCTTGCACTAATCACGTTGCTTATCATGCATTGATCAGGTTGCTATCATGCACTGATCACATGCCTGATCATGCACTGATCTCGATACTGATCATGCACTGGTCACGTGGCTAACATGCACTGATCACCTGGCTGATCATACACTGATCAAGTGACTGATCATGCACTGATCACGTGACTGTGCATGCCCTGATCACGTGGCTAATCATGCAGTGATCACGTTGCGCATCATGCACTGATCACATGACAGCACATGAACTGATCACGTGGACATTATACACTGCTCAAGTGACAGATCATGCACTAATCACATGAATGATCATGCACTGATCACGTGGCTATCATGTACTGATCACGTGGCTAATCATACAGAGATCAAATGGCTGATCATGCACTGATTACGTGGCTGATCATGCACAGATCACGTAGCTATCATGCACTGATCACATGGCTATCATGCACTGATCCCGTGGCTGATCATGCACTGATCACGTGACTTATCAGGCACTAGTCATGTGGTTATCATGCACTGATCACGTGGCTGATCATACACTGATCACGTGACTGATCATGCACTGATCACCTGCCTGATCATGCACTGATCACCTGACTGATCATACACTATTCACGTATCTGGGCATGCACTGAGCACATGGCTGATTATGCACAGATCAAGTGGCTGATCATGCGCTGATCACGTGGCTACCATGCACTGCTCAGGTGGCTATCATGCACTGATCACGTGGCTGATCATACACTGATCATGTGACTGCACATGAACTGATCACGTGGCTATCATGCACTGATCACCTGTCTACCGTGAACTGATCACGTGACTGCCCATGAACTGATCACGTACCTGTTCATGCACTGTTTTCGTGGCTCTCATGCATTGATCACGTGGCTGATCTTCCATTGATCACGTGACTGATTATGCACTGATTGCGTAGCTGTCATGCACTGATCACATGAGTTCGCATGCCCTGATCACGTGGTTATCATGCACTGATCACGTGGCTAATCATACATTGATCACGTAACTCATCATGCACTGATCACGAAGCTGATCTTAAACTGATCACGTGCCTGTGCATGCACTGATCACGTGGCTGATCATGCACAGATCATGTGGCAGATCATGCACTCATCACGTGGTTAATCATACACTAACCACGTGGCTGATCATGCACTAATCACGTTGCAGATCATTCACTGATCACGTGGCTGATCATACACTGATCACGTCGCTCATCATGCACTGATCACGTCGCAGATCATACACTAACCACGTGGCTGATCATGCACTAATCACGTTGGAGATCATTCACTGATCACGTGGCTGATCATACACTGATCACGTTGCTTATCATGCACTTATCACGTGGCTGATCATGCACTGCTCATGTGACTGGGCATGCACTGATCACGTAGATATCATACATTGATCACGTGTCTATCATGCACTGAACACATGGCTGATCATACAATTATCACATGACTGCACATTCACTGATCACGTGGCTGACCATACAGTGATCACGTGGCTGATCATGCACTGATTACATGGCTGATCATGCACTGATCACGTAGCTTTCATGCACTGATCACCTGGCTATCATGCAGTGATCCCATGCCTGATCATGCACTGATCTTAATACGCATCATGAACTGGTCACGTGGCTATCATGCACTGATCACCAGGCTGATCATACACTGATCACGTGACTGATCATACACTGATCACGTGCCTGATCATGCACTTATCACGTGACTGTTCATGCACTAATCAACTGGCTGATCATGCACTGATCACGAACCTGATCATACACTGATCACGTGACTGTGCATGCACTGATCACATGGCTGATCATGCACTGATCACGTGGCTGATCATGCACTGATCACGTGACTGATCATGCACTGATCACGTGGCTATCATGCACTGATCACGTGACTTCACATGCACTGATCACGTCATTGTAGGCAATGATCACGTGGCTATCATGCACTGGTCACGTGGCTCATCATGCACTGATCACGTGGCTGATAATACACTGATCACGTGGCTGGTCATGCACTAATCACGTTGCTTGTCATGCACTGATCAGGTTGCTATCATGCACTGATCACGTGTCTGATTATACACTGAGCACGTGATTTCGCATGCACTGATCACGTGACTGATGAAGCACTGATCACATGTCTGATCATACACTGATCATGTGACTGCGCATGCACTGATCATACACTGATCACGTGGCTGATCATGCACTAAACACGTTGCTTATCATGTACTGATCAGGTGGCTATCATGCAATGATCACGTGGCTGATCATACACTGATCACGTGACTGATCAAGCACTGATCACGTGACTGATCAAGCACTGATCACGTGTCTGATCATGCACTAATCACGATGCTTATCAGGCACTGATCAGGTGGCTATCATGCACTGATCACGTGGCTGATCATAACTGACCACGTGACTTCCCATGCACTGATCACATGTCTATCATGCACTGATCACGTGACTGCTCATGCACTGATTATGTGGATGATCATACACTGATCACGTGAATGATCACGCACTGATCACGTGACTGATCTTGCACTGATCACGTGACTGCATGTACACTGATTATTGGATGATCATACACTGATCACGTGACTGATCATGCACTGAACACATGGCTGATCATACACTGATCACGTGACTGCACATGCCCTGATCACGTGGCTTATCATACAGTGATCACGTGGCTGATCATGCACTGATTACGTGGCTGACCATGCGCTGATCACGTAGCTATCATGCACTGAACAGATGGCTATCATTCACTGATCCCATGGCTGATCATGCACTGATTTCCTGACTGATCATGCACTGATCTCGTGACGGATCATGAAATGATCACGTGGATGATCATGCACTGATCATGAAGCTGATCATACACTGATCACATGACTGTGCATGCACTGATCACATGGCTGATCATGCACTTATTACGTGACTGATCATGCACTGATCACGTGGCTGATCATGCACTGATCACGAAGCTGATCATACACTGATCACGTGACTGTGCATGCACTGATCACATGGCTGAACATACACTGATCACATGACTGCGCATGCACTGATCACGTGAAAGATCATGCACTGATCACGTGGCTTATCATGCACTGATCTCGTGGCTGATCATGCACTGATAACCTGGTTATCATACACTGATCACGTGACTAATCATGCACTCTTCACGTGCCTGATCATGCACTGATCACGTGGGTGATCATGCTCTGATAACGAGGCTGATCATACACTGATCACGTGACTGTGCGTGCACTGACAACGTGGTTGATCTTGCACTGAACACGTGGTGATCATGCACTGATTACGTGGCTGATCATACACTGATCACGTGACTGATCATGCACTCTTCACGTGCCTGATGGTGCACTGATCACGTGGCTGATCATGGACTGATTACGAAGCTGATCATACACTGATCTCGTGACTGTGCATGCACTGATCACGTGACTGATCATGCACTGATCACCTGCCTGATCATGCACTGATCACCTGACTGATCATACACTATTCACGTATCTGGGCATGCACTGAGCACATGGCTGATTATGCACAGATCAAGTGGCTGATCATGCGCTGATCACGTGGCTACCATGCACTGCTCAGGTGGCTATCATGCACTGATCACGTGGCTGATCATACACTGATCATGTGACTGCACATGAACTGATCACGTGGCTATCATGCACTGATCACCTGTCTACCGTGAACTGATCACGTGACTGCCCATGAACTGATCACGTACCTGTTCATGCACTGTTTTCGTGGCTCTCATGCATTGATCACGTGGCTGATCTTCCATTGATCACGTGACTGATTATGCACTGATTGCGTAGCTGTCATGCACTGATCACATGAGTTCGCATGCCCTGATCACGTGGTTATCATGCACTGATCACGTGGCTAATCATACATTGATCACGTAACTCATCATGCACTGATCACGAAGCTGATCTTAAACTGATCACGTGCCTGTGCATGCACTGATCACGTGGCTGATCATGCACAGATCATGTGGCAGATCATGCACTCATCACGTGGTTAATCATACACTAACCACGTGGCTGATCATGCACTAATCACGTTGCAGATCATTCACTGATCACGTGGCTGATCATACACTGATCACGTCGCTCATCATGCACTGATCACGTCGCAGATCATACACTAACCACGTGGCTGATCATGCACTAATCACGTTGGAGATCATTCACTGATCACGTGGCTGATCATACACTGATCACGTTGCTTATCATGCACTTATCACGTGGCTGATCATGCACTGCTCATGTGACTGGGCATGCACTGATCACGTAGATATCATACATTGATCACGTGTCTATCATGCACTGAACACATGGCTGATCATACAATTATCACATGACTGCACATTCACTGATCACGTGGCTGACCATACAGTGATCACGTGGCTGATCATGCACTGATTACATGGCTGATCATGCACTGATCACGTAGCTTTCATGCACTGATCACCTGGCTATCATGCAGTGATCCCATGCCTGATCATGCACTGATCTTAATACGCATCATGAACTGGTCACGTGGCTATCATGCACTGATCACCAGGCTGATCATACACTGATCACGTGACTGATCATACACTGATCACGTGCCTGATCATGCACTTATCACGTGACTGTTCATGCACTAATCAACTGGCTGATCATGCACTGATCACGAACCTGATCATACACTGATCACGTGACTGTGCATGCACTGATCACATGGCTGATCATGCACTGATCACGTGGCTGATCATGCACTGATCACGTGACTGATCATGCACTGATCACGTGGCTATCATGCACTGATCACGTGACTTCACATGCACTGATCACGTCATTGTAGGCAATGATCACGTGGCTATCATGCACTGGTCACGTGGCTCATCATGCACTGATCACGTGGCTGGTCATGCACTAATCACGTTGCTTGTCATGCACTGATCAGGTTGCTATCATGCACTGATCACGTGTCTGATTATACACTGAGCACGTGATTTCGCATGCACTGATCACGTGACTGATGAAGCACTGATCACATGTCTGATCATACACTGATCATGTGACTGCGCATGCACTGATCATACACTGATCACGTGGCTGATCATGCACTAAACACGTTGCTTATCATGTACTGATCAGGTGGCTATCATGCAATGATCACGTGGCTGATCATACACTGATCACGTGACTGATCAAGCACTGATCACGTGACTGATCAAGCACTGATCACGTGTCTGATCATGCACTAATCACGATGCTTATCAGGCACTGATCAGGTGGCTATCATGCACTGATCACGTGGCTGATCATAACTGACCACGTGACTTCCCATGCACTGATCACATGTCTATCATGCACTGATCACGTGACTGCTCATGCACTGATTATGTGGATGATCATACACTGATCACGTGAATGATCACGCACTGATCACGTGACTGATCTTGCACTGATCACGTGACTGCATGTACACTGATTATTGGATGATCATACACTGATCACGTGACTGATCATGCACTGAACACATGGCTGATCATACACTGATCACGTGACTGCACATGCCCTGATCACGTGGCTTATCATACAGTGATCACGTGGCTGATCATGCACTGATTACGTGGCTGACCATGCGCTGATCACGTAGCTATCATGCACTGAACAGATGGCTATCATTCACTGATCCCATGGCTGATCATGCACTGATTTCCTGACTGATCATGCACTGATCTCGTGACGGATCATGAAATGATCACGTGGATGATCATGCACTGATCATGAAGCTGATCATACACTGATCACATGACTGTGCATGCACTGATCACATGGCTGATCATGCACTTATTACGTGACTGATCATGCACTGATCACGTGGCTGATCATGCACTGATCACGAAGCTGATCATACACTGATCACGTGACTGTGCATGCACTGATCACATGGCTGAACATACACTGATCACATGACTGCGCATGCACTGATCACGTGAAAGATCATGCACTGATCACGTGGCTTATCATGCACTGATCTCGTGGCTGATCATGCACTGATAACCTGGTTATCATACACTGATCACGTGACTAATCATGCACTCTTCACGTGCCTGATCATGCACTGATCACGTGGGTGATCATGCTCTGATAACGAGGCTGATCATACACTGATCACGTGACTGTGCGTGCACTGACAACGTGGTTGATCTTGCACTGAACACGTGGTGATCATGCACTGATTACGTGGCTGATCATACACTGATCACGTGACTGATCATGCACTCTTCACGTGCCTGATGGTGCACTGATCACGTGGCTGATCATGGACTGATTACGAAGCTGATCATACACTGATCTCGTGACTGTGCATGCACTGATCACGTGGCTGATCATGCACTGATCACGCGGTGATCATTCACTGATCACATGGCTGATCATAGACTGATAAAGTGGCTTATCATGTACTAATCACGTTGTGGATCATGCACTGATAACGTGGCTGATCATACACTGATAACGTCGCTGATCATGCACGGATCACGTGGCTGATCGTACACTGATCACATGACAGATCATGCACTGATCACGTGCCTGATCATGCACTGATCACGTGGCTGATCATGCACTGCTCATGTGACTGAGCATGCACAGATCACGTAGATATCATGCATTATCACTTGTCTATCATGCACTGAACACATGGCTGATCATTCACTGATCACATAACTGCACATGCAGTGATCACGTGGCTGTTCAGGCACTGATCACATGGCTGATCATGCACTGATCACGTGGCTGATCATGCACTGATCACGTGGCTATCATGCCCTGATCACGTGGCTGATCATGCACTGATCACGTGGCTGTTCAGGCACTGATCACGTGCCTCATCTTGCACTGATCACGTGGCTGATCATGCACTAATCACGTGGCTATCATGCCCTGATCACGTTGCTGATCATATACTGATCACGTGACTGATCATGCACTGATCACGTGTCTGATCGTACACTGATCATGTGGCTGATCTTGCACTAATCACGTTGCTTATCATGCATTGATCAGGTTGCTATCATGCACTGATCACATGCCTGATCATGCACTGATCTCGATACTGATCATGCACTGGTCACGTGGCTAACATGCACTGATCACCTGGCTGATCATACACTGATCAAGTGACTGATCATGCACTGATCACGTGACTGTGCATGCCCTGATCACGTGGCTAATCATGCAGTGATCACGTTGCGCATCATGCACTGATCACATGACAGCACATGAACTGATCACGTGGACATTATACACTGCTCAAGTGACAGATCATGCACTAATCACATGAATGATCATGCACTGATCACGTGGCTATCATGTACTGATCACGTGGCTAATCATACAGAGATCAAATGGCTGATCATGCACTGATTACGTGGCTGATCATGCACAGATCACGTAGCTATCATGCACTGATCACATGGCTATCATGCACTGATCCCGTGGCTGATCATGCACTGATCACGTGACTTATCAGGCACTAGTCATGTGGTTATCATGCACTGATCACGTGGCTGATCATACACTGATCACGTGACTGATCATGCACTGATCACCTGCCTGATCATGCACTGATCACCTGACTGATCATACACTATTCACGTATCTGGGCATGCACTGAGCACATGGCTGATTATGCACAGATCAAGTGGCTGATCATGCGCTGATCACGTGGCTACCATGCACTGCTCAGGTGGCTATCATGCACTGATCACGTGGCTGATCATACACTGATCATGTGACTGCACATGAACTGATCACGTGGCTATCATGCACTGATCACCTGTCTACCGTGAACTGATCACGTGACTGCCCATGAACTGATCACGTACCTGTTCATGCACTGTTTTCGTGGCTCTCATGCATTGATCACGTGGCTGATCTTCCATTGATCACGTGACTGATTATGCACTGATTGCGTAGCTGTCATGCACTGATCACATGAGTTCGCATGCCCTGATCACGTGGTTATCATGCACTGATCACGTGGCTAATCATACATTGATCACGTAACTCATCATGCACTGATCACGAAGCTGATCTTAAACTGATCACGTGCCTGTGCATGCACTGATCATGTGGCTGATCATGCACAGATCATGTGGCAGATCATGCACTCATCACGTGGTTAATCATACACTAACCACGTGGCTGATCATGCACTAATCACGTTGCAGATCATTCACTGATCACGTGGCTGATCATACACTGATCACGTCGCTCATCATGCACTGATCACGTCGCAGATCATACACTAACCACGTGGCTGATCATGCACTAATCACGTTGGAGATCATTCACTGATCACGTGGCTGATCATACACTGATCACGTTGCTTATCATGCACTTATCACGTGGCTGATCATGCACTGCTCATGTGACTGGGCATGCACTGATCACGTAGATATCATACATTGATCACGTGTCTATCATGCACTGAACACATGGCTGATCATACAATTATCACATGACTGCACATTCACTGATCACGTGGCTGACCATACAGTGATCACGTGGCTGATCATGCACTGATTACATGGCTGATCATGCACTGATCACGTAGCTTTCATGCACTGATCACCTGGCTATCATGCAGTGATCCCATGCCTGATCATGCACTGATCTTAATACGCATCATGAACTGGTCACGTGGCTATCATGCACTGATCACCAGGCTGATCATACACTGATCACGTGACTGATCATACACTGATCACGTGCCTGATCATGCACTTATCACGTGACTGTTCATGCACTAATCAACTGGCTGATCATGCACTGATCACGAACCTGATCATACACTGATCACGTGACTGTGCATGCACTGATCACATGGCTGATCATGCACTGATCACGTGGCTGATCATGCACTGATCACGTGGCTGATCATGCACTGATCACGAAGCTGATCATACACTGATCACCTCACTGTGCATGCACTGATCACATGGCTGATCATGCACTGATCACGTGGCTGATCATGCGCTGATCACGTGGCTAATCATGCACTAATCACGTTGCTTACCATGCTCTGATCAAGTGGCTGTCATGCACTGATCACCAGGCTGATCATACACTGATCACGTGACTGATCATACACTGATCACGTGCCTGATCATGCACTTATCACGTGACTGTTCATGCACTAATCAACTGGCTGATCATGCACTGATCACGAACCTGATCATACACTGATCACGTGACTGTGCATGCACTGATCACATGGCTGATCATGCACTGATCACGTGGCTGATCATGCACTGATCACGTGGCTGATCATGCACTGATCACGAAGCTGATCATACACTGATCACCTCACTGTGCATGCACTGATCACATGGCTGATCATGCACTGATCACGTGGCTGATCATGCGCTGATCACGTGGCTAATCATGCACTAATCACGTTGCTTACCATGCTCTGATCAAGTGGCTGTCATGCACTGATCACATGGCTGACCATACACTGATCACATGACTACGCAGGCACTGATCACGTGACAGATCATGCACTGATCACGTGGCTATCATGCACTGATCACGTTTCTATCATGCACTGATCACGTGACTGTGCATTAACTGAACACGTACCTGTTCATACACTGTTTACGTGGCTATCATGCACTGATCAAGTGGCTGATCATGCATTGATCAAGTGACTGATTATGCACTGATTGTGTAGCTGTCATGCACTGATCACATGACTGCGCATGCCATGATCACGTGACAGATCATGCACTGATCACATTGCGTATCATGCACTGATCACATGACGGCGCATGAACTCATCACGTGGATATTATACACTGATCAAGTGACAGAAAATTCACTAATTACGTGACTGATCATGAACTGATCACGTGGCTATCATGCACTGATCACGTGACTGATCATACACTGATCACGTGGCTGATCATACACTGATCACGAGACTGATCATGAGCTGATCACGTGCCTGATCATGCACTGATCACGTGCCTGATCATGCACTGATCACGTGGCTGATCATGCACTGCTCATGTGACTGAGCATGCACAGATCACCTAGATATCATGCATTATCACTTGTCTATCATGCACTGAGCACATGGCTGATCATTCACTGATCACGTAAATGCACATGCAGTGATCACGTGGCTGTTCAGGCCCTGATCACATGGCTGATCATGCACTGATCACGTGGCTGATCATGCACTGATCACGTGGCTGATCATGCACTGATCACGTGGCTGATCATGCCCTGATCACGTGGCTGATCATGCACTGATCACGTGGCTGTTCAGGCACTGATCACGTGCCTGATCATGCACTGATCACGTGGCTGATCATGCACTGCTCATGTGACTGAGCATGCACAGATCACGTAGATATCGTGCATTATCACTTGTCTATCATGCACTGAACACATGGCTGATCATTCACTGATCACGTAACTGCACATGCAGTGATCACGTGGCTGTTCAGGCCCTGATCACATGGCTGATTTCATGCACTGATCACAGTGGCTGATGCATGCCACTGATGCACGTGGCTTCATGCCCTGAGTCACGTGGCTGATCATGCACTGATCACGTGGCTGTTCAGGCACTGATCACGTGCCCTCATCATGGCACTGATCACCTGGCTGATCATGCACTGATCACGTTGGCTCAATCATGCCCTGATCAGTTGCCTGATCATATACTGATCACGTGACTGATCATGCACCCTGATTCACGTTGTCTGATCGTACAGTCTGATCATGTGGCTGATCTTGCACTAATCACGTTGCTTATCATCGGCTATTGATCAGGTTGCTATCATGCACTGATCACATGCCTGATCATTGGCACTTGATCTCGATACCTGATCATGCACTGGTCACGTGGCTAACCATGCACTGATCACCTGGCTGATCATACACTGGATGCAAGTGACTGATCATGCACTGATCACGGTGACTGTGCATGCCTGATCACGTGGCTTAATCATGCAGTGATGCCGTTGCCCATCATGCCCTGATCACTGATGACAGCACATGAACTGACACGTGGACATTATACATCTGCCTAAAGTGACATGATTCATGCACTAAATCACATGAATGATCATGCCACTGATTCAACGTGGGCTATCATGTACTGATCACGTGGCTAATCAATACAGAGACAAGATGGCTGATCATGAACTGATCTGGCTGATCATGCACAGATCACGTAGCTATCATGCACTGATCACATGGCTATCATGCACTGATCCCGTGGCTGATCATGCACTGATCACATGACTTATCAGGCACTAGTCATGTGGTTATCATGCACTGATCACGTGGCTGATCATGCACTGATCACCTGACTGATCATACACTATTCATGTATCTGGGCATGCACTGAGCACATGGCTGATTATGCACAGATCAAGTGGCTGATCATGCGCTGATCACGTGGCTACCATGCACTGCTCAGGTGGCTATCATGCACTGATCACGTGGCTGATCATACACTGATCATGTGACTGCACATGAACTGATCACGTGGCTATCATGCACTGATCACCTGTCTACCGTGAACTGATCACGTGACTGCCCATGAACTGATCACGTACCTGTTCATGCACTGTTTTCGTGGCTCTCATGCATTGATCACGTGGCTGATCTTCCATTGATCACGTGACTGATTATGCACTGATTGCGTAGCTGTCATGCACTGATCACATGAGTTCGCATGCCCTGATCACGTGGTTATCATGCACTGATCACGTGGCTAATCATACATTGATCACGTAACTCATCATGCACTGATCACGAAGCTGATCTTAAACTGATCACGTGCCTGTGCATGCACTGATCACGTGGCTGATCATGCACAGATCATGTGGCAGATCATGCACTCATCATGTGGTTAATCATACACTATCCACGTGGCTGATCATGCATTAATCACGTTGCAGATCATTCACTGATCACGTGGCTGATCATACACTGATCACGTCGCTCATCATGCACTGATCACGTCGCAGATCATACACTAACCACGTGGCTGATCATGCACTAATCACGTTGGAGATCATTCACTGATCACGTGGCTGATCATACACTGATCACGTTGCTTATCATGCACTTATCACGTGGCTGATCATGCACTGCTCATGTGACTGGGCATGCACTGATCACGTAGATATCATACATTGATCACGTGTCTATCATGCACTGAACACATGGCTGATCATACAATTATCACGTGACTGCACATTCACTGACCACGTGGCTGACCATACAGTGATCACGTGGCTGATCATGCACTGATTACATGGCTGATCATGCACTGATCACGTAGCTTTCATGCACTGATCACATGGCTATCATGCAGTGATCCCATGCCTGATCATGCACTGATCTTAATACGCATCATGAACTGGTCACGTGGCTATCATGCACTGATCACCAGGCTGATCATGCACTGATCACGTGACTGATCATACACTGATCACGTGCCTGATCATGCACTTATCACGTGACTGTTCATGCACTAATCAACTGGCTGATCATGCACTGATCACGAACCTGATCATACACTGATCACGTGACTGTGCATGCACTGATCACATGGCTGATCATGCACTGATCACGTGGCTGATCATGCACTGATCACGTGGCTGATCATGCACTGATCACGAAGCTGATCATACACTGATCACCTCACTGTGCTAGCACTGATCACATGGCTGATCATGCACTGATCACGTGGCTGATCATGCGCTGATCACGTGGCTAATCATGCACTAATCACGTTGCTTACCATGCTCTGATCAAGTGGCTGTCATGCACTGATCACATGGCTGACCATACACTGATCACATGACTACGCAGGCACTGATCACGTGACAGATCATGCACTGATCACGTGGCTATCATGCACTGATCACGTTTCTATCATGCACTGATCACGTGACTGTGCATTAACTGAACACGTACCTGTTCATACACTGTTTACGTGGCTATCATGCACTGATCAAGTGGCTGATCATGCATTGATCAAGTGACTGATTATGCACTGATTGTGTAGCTGTCATGCACTGATCACATGACTGCGCATGCCATGATCACGTGACAGATCATGCACTGATCACATTGCGTATCATGCACTGATCACATGACGGCACATGAACTCATCACGTGGATATTATACACTGATCAAGTGACAGAAAATTCACTAATTACGTGACTGATCATGAACTGATCACGTGGCTATCATGCACTGATCACGTGACTGATCATACACTAGTCACGTGGCTATCATGCACTGATCACGTGGCTGATCATACACTGATCAGGAGACTGATCATGAGCTGATCACGTGCCTGATCATGCACTGATCACGTGCCTGATCATGCACTGATCAGGTGACTGATCATGCACTAATCACGTGCCTGATCATGCACTGATCATGTGGCTGGTCATGCACTGATCACGAGGCTGATCATACACTAATCACGTGCCTATGCATGCACTGATCACATGGTTTATGATGCACTGCTCAGGTGGGTGATCGTGCACTGATCACGTGGCTGGTCATACACTGATCACGTGGCTGATCATGCATTAATCACGTTGTGGATCATGCACTGATCACGTGGCTGATAATACAGTGATCACGTGGCTGATCATGCACTGATCGCGTGGAGGATCATACAATGATCACATGACTGATCATGCTCTGATCAAGAGCCTGACCATGCACTCATCACGTGGCTGATCATACACTGATCACGTGATTGTGCATACACTGATCACGTGACAGATCATGCACGGATCACGTGGCTATCATGCACTGATCACCTGTCTATCATGCAGTGATCACGTGACTGCGCATGAACTGATCACGTACCTGTCCATGTACTGTTTTCGTGGCTATCATGCACTGATCACGTGGCTGATCGTGCATTGATCACGTGGCTGATTAGGCACTGATTGCGTAGCTGTCATGCACTGATCACATGAGTTCCCATGCCATGATTTCGTGACTGATCATGCACTGATCACGTGGCTATCATGCACTGACCACGTGGCTAATCATACATTGATCACGTAACTCATCATGCACTGATCATGAAGCTGATCTTACACTGATCACGTGACTGTGCATGCACTGATCACGTGGCTGATCATGCACTGTTCACGTATTTGTAGGCAATGATCACGTGGCTATCATGCACTTATCACGTATCTATCATGCACTGAACACGTGGCTGATCATACACTGATCATGTGACTGCTGTTGCACAAATCACGTGACTGCACATTCACTGATCACGTTATTGAAGGCAATGATAACGTGGCTGATCCTGCACTGCTCATGTGACTGAGCATGCACTGATCACGTAGATATCATGCATTGATCACTTGTCTATCATGCACTGAACACATGGCTGATCATACACTGATCACGTGACTGCACATGCACTGATCACGTGGCTGACCATACAGTGATCATGTGGCTGATCATGCACTGATTAAGTGGCTGATCATGCACAGATCCCGTAGCTATCATGCACTGATCCCATGGCTATCATGCACTGATCCCATGGATGATTATGCACTGATCTCGAGACTGATCATGCACTGGTCACGTGGCTATCATGCACTGATAACCTGGCTGATCATACACTGATGACGTGACGGATCATGCACTGATCACGTCCCTGATCATGCACTTATCACGTGACTGATCATGCACTGATCTCGTGACTGATTATGCACTTATCACGTGACTGATCATGCACTGATCATGTGACTGATCATGCACTGATCACGTGCCTGATCATGCACTGCTCACGTGACTAATCATGCACTGATCACGAAGCTGATCATACACTGATTACGTGGCTGATCATACACTGATCACTTGACTGATCATGCACTTATCACGAAGCTGAGAATACACTGATGACTTGACTGAGCATGAACTGATCACGTGGCTGATCATGCACTGATCACGTGGTTGATCATGCTCTGATAACCTGGCTATCATACACCGATAACGTGCCTGATCATGCACTGATCTCGTGGCTGATCATCCACTGATCACGAAGCTGATCATACACTGATCACGTGACTGTGCATGTAATGATCATGTGGCTAATCATGCACTGATCACGTGGCTGATCATGCACTGATCACGTGGCTGATCATGCACTGATCATGATGCTAATCATACACTGATCACATGACTGTGCATGCACTGATAACGTGGCTGATCATGCACTGATCACGTGGCTGATCATGCACTGATCACGTGGCTGATCATGCGCTGATCACGTGGCTAATCATGCACTAATCACGTTGCTTACCATGCTCTGATCAAGTGGCTGTCATGCACTGATCACCAGGCTGATCATACACTGATCACGTGACTGATCATACACTGATCACGTGCCTGATCATGCACTTATCACGTGACTGTTCATGCACTAATCAACTGGCTGATCATGCACTGATCACGAACCTGATCATACACTGATCACGTGACTGTGCATGCACTGATCACATGGCTGATCATGCACTGATCACGTGGCTGATCATGCACTGATCACGTGGCTGATCATGCACTGATCACGAAGCTGATCATACACTGATCACCTCACTGTGCATGCACTGATCACATGGCTGATCATGCACTGATCACGTGGCTGATCATGCGCTGATCACGTGGCTAATCATGCACTAATCACGTTGCTTACCATGCTCTGATCAAGTGGCTGTCATGCACTGATCACATGGCTGACCATACACTGATCACATGACTACGCAGGCACTGATCACGTGACAGATCATGCACTGATCACGTGGCTATCATGCACTGATCACGTTTCTATCATGCACTGATCACGTGACTGTGCATTAACTGAACACGTACCTGTTCATACACTGTTTACGTGGCTATCATGCACTGATCAAGTGGCTGATCATGCATTGATCAAGTGACTGATTATGCACTGATTGTGTAGCTGTCATGCACTGATCACATGACTGCGCATGCCATGATCACGTGACAGATCATGCACTGATCACATTGCGTATCATGCACTGATCACATGACGGCGCATGAACTCATCACGTGGATATTATACACTGATCAAGTGACAGAAAATTCACTAATTACGTGACTGATCATGAACTGATCACGTGGCTATCATGCACTGATCACGTGACTGATCATACACTGATCACGTGGCTGATCATACACTGATCACGAGACTGATCATGAGCTGATCACGTGCCTGATCATGCACTGATCACGTGCCTGATCATGCACTGATCACGTGGCTGATCATGCACTGCTCATGTGACTGAGCATGCACAGATCACCTAGATATCATGCATTATCACTTGTCTATCATGCACTGAGCACATGGCTGATCATTCACTGATCACGTAACTGCACATGCAGTGATCACGTGGCTGTTCAGGCCCTGATCACATGGCTGATCACGCACTGATCACGTGGCTGATCATGCACTGATCACGTGGCTGATCATGCCCTGATCACGTGGCTGATCATGCACTGATCACGTGGCTGATCATGCCCTGATCACGTGGCTGATCATGCACTGATCACGTGGCTGTTCAGGCACTGATCACGTGCCTGATCATGCACTGATCACGTGGCTGATCATGCACTGCTCATGTGACTGAGCATGCACAGATCACGTAGATATCGTGCATTATCACTTGTCTATCATGCACTGAACACATGGCTGATCATTCACTGATCACGTAACTGCACATGCAGTGATCACGTGGCTGTTCAGGCCCTGATCACATGGCTGATCATGCACTGATCACGTGGCTGATCATGCACTGATCACGTGGCTATCATGCCCTGATCACGTGGCTGATCATGCACTGATCACGTGGCTGTTCAGGCACTGATCACGTGCCTCATCATGCACTGATCACGTGGCTGATCATGCACTGATCACGTGGCTATCATGCCCTGATCACGTTGCTGATCATATACTGATCACGTGACTGATCATGCACTGATCACGTGTCTGATCGTACACTGATCATGTGGCTGATCTTGCACTAATCACGTTGCTTATCATGCATTGATCAGGTTGCTATCATGCACTGATCACATGCCTGATCATGCACTGATCTCGATACTGATCATGCACTGGTCACGTGGCTAACATGCACTGATCACCTGGCTGATCATACACTGATCAAGTGACTGATCATGCACTGATCACGTGACTGTGCATGCCCTGATCACGTGGCTAATCATGCAGTGATCACGTTGCGCATCATGCACTGATCACATGACAGCACATGAACTGATCACGTGGACATTATACACTGCTCAAGTGACAGATCATGCACTAATCACATGAATGATCATGCACTGATCACGTGGCTATCATGTACTGATCACGTGGCTAATCATACAGAGATCAAATGGCTGATCATGCACTGATTACGTGGCTGATCATGCACAGATCACGTAGCTATCATGCACTGATCACATGGCTATCATGCACTGATCCCGTGGCTGATCATGCACTGATCACGTGACTTATCAGGCACTAGTCATGTGGTTATCATGCACTGATCACGTGGCTGATCATACACTGATCACGTGACTGATCATGCACTGATCACGTGTCTGATCATGCACTGATCACCTGACTGATCATACACTATTCATGTATCTGGGCATGCACTGAGCACATGGCTGATTATGCACAGATCAAGTGGCTGATCATGCGCTGATCACGTGGCTACCATGCACTGCTCAGGTGGCTATCATGCACTGATCACGTGGCTGATCATACACTGATCATGTGACTGCACATGAACTGATCACGTGGCTATCATGCACTGATCACCTGTCTACCGTGAACTGATCACGTGACTGCCCATGAACTGATCACGTACCTGTTCATGCACTGTTTTCGTGGCTCTCATGCATTGATCACGTGGCTGATCTTCCATTGATCACGTGACTGATTATGCACTGATTGCGTAGCTGTCATGCACTGATCACATGAGTTCGCATGCCCTGATCACGTGGTTATCATGCACTGATCACGTGGCTAATCATACATTGATCACGTAACTCATCATGCACTGATCACGAAGCTGATCTTAAACTGATCACGTGCCTGTGCATGCACTGATCACGTGGCTGATCATGCACAGATCATGTGGCAGATCATGCACTCATCATGTGGTTAATCATACACTATCCACGTGGCTGATCATGCATTAATCACGTTGCAGATCATTCACTGATCACGTGGCTGATCATACACTGATCACGTCGCTCATCATGCACTGATCACGTCGCAGATCATACACTAACCACGTGGCTGATCATGCACTAATCACGTTGGAGATCATTCACTGATCACGTGGCTGATCATACACTGATCACGTTGCTTATCATGCACTTATCACGTGGCTGATCATGCACTGCTCATGTGACTGGGCATGCACTGATCACGTAGATATCATACATTGATCACGTGTCTATCATGCACTGAACACATGGCTGATCATACAATTATCACGTGACTGCACATTCACTGACCACGTGGCTGACCATACAGTGATCACGTGGCTGATCATGCACTGATTACATGGCTGATCATGCACTGATCACGTAGCTTTCATGCACTGATCACATGGCTATCATGCAGTGATCCCATGCCTGATCATGCACTGATCTTAATACGCATCATGAACTGGTCACGTGGCTATCATGCACTGATCACCAGGCTGATCATGCACTGATCACGTGACTGATCATACACTGATCACGTGCCTGATCATGCACTTATCACGTGACTGTTCATGCACTAATCAACTGGCTGATCATGCACTGATCACGAACCTGATCATACACTGATCACGTGACTGTGCATGCACTGATCACATGGCTGATCATGCACTGATCACGTGGCTGATCATGCACTGATCACGTGGCTGATCATGCACTGATCACGAAGCTGATCATACACTGATCACCTCACTGTGCATGCACTGATCACATGGCTGATCATGCACTGATCACGTGGCTGATCATGCGCTGATCACGTGGCTAATCATGCACTAATCACGTTGCTTACCATGCTCTGATCAAGTGGCTGTCATGCACTGATCACATGGCTGACCATACACTGATCACATGACTACGCAGGCACTGATCACGTGACAGATCATGCACTGATCACGTGGCTATCATGCACTGATCACGTTTCTATCATGCACTGATCACGTGACTGTGCATTAACTGAACACGTACCTGTTCATACACTGTTTACGTGGCTATCATGCACTGATCAAGTGGCTGATCATGCATTGATCAAGTGACTGATTATGCACTGATTGTGTAGCTGTCATGCACTGATCACATGACTGCGCATGCCATGATCACGTGACAGATCATGCACTGATCACATTGCGTATCATGCACTGATCACATGACGGCGCATGAACTCATCACGTGGATATTATACACTGATCAAGTGACAGAAAATTCACTAATTACGTGACTGATCATGAACTGATCACGTGGCTATCATGCACTGATCACGTGACTGATCATACACTAGTCACGTGGCTATCATGCACTGATCACGTGGCTGATCATACACTGATCAGGAGACTGATCATGAGCTGATCACGTGCCTGATCATGCACTGATCACGTGCCTGATCATGCACTGATCAGGTGACTGATCATGCACTAATCACGTGCCTGATCATGCACTGATCATGTGGCTGGTCATGCACTGATCACGAGGCTGATCATACACTAATCACGTGCCTATGCATGCACTGATCACATGGTTTATGATGCACTGCTCAGGTGGGTGATCGTGCACTGATCACGTGGCTGGTCATACACTGATCACGTGGCTGATCATGCATTAATCACGTTGTGGATCATGCACTGATCACGTGGCTGATAATACAGTGATCACGTGGCTGATCATGCACTGATCGCGTGGAGGATCATACAATGATCACATGACTGATCATGCTCTGATCAAGAGCCTGACCATGCACTCATCACGTGGCTGATCATACACTGATCACGTGATTGTGCATACACTGATCACGTGACAGATCATGCACGGATCACGTGGCTATCATGCACTGATCACCTGTCTATCATGCAGTGATCACGTGACTGCGCATGAACTGATCACGTACCTGTCCATGTACTGTTTTCGTGGCTATCATGCACTGATCACGTGGCTGATCGTGCATTGATCACGTGGCTGATTAGGCACTGATTGCGTAGCTGTCATGCACTGATCACATGAGTTCCCATGCCATGATTTCGTGACTGATCATGCACTGATCACGTGGCTATCATGCACTGACCACGTGGCTAATCATACATTGATCACGTAACTCATCATGCACTGATCATGAAGCTGATCTTACACTGATCACGTGACTGTGCATGCACTGATCACGTGGCTGATCATGCACTGTTCACGTATTTGTAGGCAATGATCACGTGGCTATCATGCACTTATCACGTATCTATCATGCACTGAACACGTGGCTGATCATACACTGATCATGTGACTGCTGTTGCACAAATCACGTGACTGCACATTCACTGATCACGTTATTGAAGGCAATGATAACGTGGCTGATCCTGCACTGCTCATGTGACTGAGCATGCACTGATCACGTAGATATCATGCATTGATCACTTGTCTATCATGCACTGAACACATGGCTGATCATACACTGATCACGTGACTGCACATGCACTGATCACGTGGCTGACCATACAGTGATCATGTGGCTGATCATGCACTGATTAAGTGGCTGATCATGCACAGATCCCGTAGCTATCATGCACTGATCCCATGGCTATCATGCACTGATCCCATGGATGATTATGCACTGATCTCGAGACTGATCATGCACTGGTCACGTGGCTATCATGCACTGATAACCTGGCTGATCATACACTGATGACGTGACGGATCATGCACTGATCACGTCCTGATCATGCACTTATCACGTGACTGATCATGCACTGATCTCGTGACTGATTATGCACTTATCACGTGACTGATCATGCACTGATCACGTGACTGATCATGCACTGATCACGTGCCTGATCATGCACTGCTCACGTGACTAATCATGCACTGATCACGAAGCTGATCATACACTGATTACGTGGCTGATCATACACTGATCACTTGACTGATCATGCACTTATCACGAAGCTGAGAATACACTGATGACTTGACTGAGCATGAACTGATCACGTGGCTGATCATGCACTGATCACGTGGTTGATCATGCTCTGATAACCTGGCTATCATACACTGATAACGTGCCTGATCATGCACTGATCTCGTGGCTGATCATCCACTGATCACGAAGCTGATCATACACTGATCACGTGACTGTGCATGTAATGATCATGTGGCTAATCATGCACTGATCACGTGGCTGATCATGCACTGATCACGTGGCTGATCATGCCCTGATCATGATGCTAATCATACACTGATCACATGACTGTGCATGCACTGATAACGTGGCTGATCATGCACTGATCACGTGGCTGATCATACACTGATCACGTGACTGATCATGTACTGATTAATCATGTTCTGGTCACGTATCTATCATGCACTGATCATGTGGCTGATCATACACTGATCACGTGACTGATCATGCACAGATCACGTGGCTATCGGGCACTGATCACTTGATTTTGCATGCATTTATCACGTGGCTGATCATGCCCTAATCACATGGCTGATCATGAACTTATAACATGACTTAGCATGCAGTGATCTCGTGTCTGAATAGTGCTGATCATGTGACTCATCAATAATTTATCACGTGGCTATAATGCAATGATCATGAGAGTGCGCATGCAGTGATCACGTGGATGATCATACACTGATCACGTTACTGATCATGCACTGATCACGTGGCTATCATGCACTGATCACGTGACTTCACATGCACTGATCACGTCATTGTAGGCAATGGTCACGTGGCTATCATGCACTGGTCACGTGGCTCATCATGCACTGATCACGTGGCTGATAATACACTGATCACGTGGCTGGTCATGCACTAATCACGTTGCTTGTCATGCACTGATCAGGTTGCTATCATGCACTGATCACGTGTCTGATTATACACTGAGCACGTGACTTCGCATGCACTGATCACGTGACTGATGAAGCACTGATCACATGTCTGATCATACACTGATCATGTGACTGCGCATGCACTGATCATACACTGATCACGTGGCTGATCATGCACTAAACACGTTGCTTATCATGTACTGATCAGGTGGCTATCATGCAATGATCACGTGGCTGATCATACACTGATCACGTGACTGATCAAGCACTGATCACGTGACTGATCAAGCACTGATCACGTGTCTGATCATGCACTAATCACGATGCTTATCAGGCACTGATCAGGTGGCTATCATGCACTGATCACGTGGCTGATCATAACTGACCACGTGACTTCCCATGCACTGATCACATGTCTATCATGCACTGATCACGTGACTGCTCATGCACTGATTATGTGGATGATCATACACTGATCACGTGAATGATCACGCACTGATCACGTGACTGATCTTGCACTGATCACGTGACTGCATGTACACTGATTATTGGATGATCATACACTGATCACGTGACTGATCATGCACTGAACACATGGCTGATCATACACTGATCACGTGACTGCACATGCCCTGATCACGTGGCTTATCATACAGTGATCACGTGGCTGATCATGCACTGATTACGTGGCTGACCATGCGCTGATCACGTAGCTATCATGCACTGAACAGATGGCTATCATTCACTGATCCCATGGCTGATCATGCACTGATTTCCTGACTGATCATGCACTGATCTCGTGACGGATCATGAAATGATCACGTGGATGATCATGCACTGATCATGAAGCTGATCATACACTGATCACATGACTGTGCATGCACTGATCACATGGCTGATCATGCACTTATTACGTGACTGATCATGCACTGATCACGTGGCTGATCATGCACTGATCACGAAGCTGATCATACACTGATCACGTGACTGTGCATGCACTGATCACATGGCTGAACATACACTGATCACATGACTGTGCATGCACTGATCACGTGAAAGATCATGCACTGATCACGTGGCTTATCATGCACTGATCTCGTGGCTGATCATGCACTGATAACCTGGCTATCATACACTGATCACGTGACTAATCATGCACTCTTCACGTGCCTGATCATGCACTGATCACGTGGGTGATCATGCTCTGATAACGAGGCTGATCATACACTGATCACGTGACTGTGCGTGCACTGACAACGTGGTTGATCTTGCACTGAACACGTGGTGATCATGCACTGATTACGTGGCTGATCATACACTGATCACGTGACTGATCATGCACTCTTCACGTGCCTGATGGTGCACTGATCACGTGGCTGATCATGGACTGATTACGAAGCTGATCATACACTGATCTCGTGACTGTGCATGCACTGATCACGTGGCTGATCATGCACTGATCACGCGGTGATCATTCACTGATCACATGGCTGATCATAGACTGATAAAGTGGCTTATCATGTACTAATCACGTTGTGGATCATGCACTGATAACGTGGCTGATCATACACTGATAACGTCGCTGATCATGCACGGATCACGTGGCTGATCGTACACTGATCACATGACAGATCATGCACTGATCACGTGCCTGATCATGCACTGATCACGTGGCTGATCATGCACTGCTCATGTGACTGAGCATGCACAGATCACGTAGATATCATGCATTATCACTTGTCTATCATGCACTGAACACATGGCTGATCATTCACTGATCACGTAACTGCACATGCAGTGATCACGTGGCTGTTCAGGCACTGATCACATGGCTGATCATGCACTGATCACGTGGCTGATCATGCACTGATCACGTGGCTATCATGCCCTGATCACGTGGCTGATCATGCACTGATCACGTGGCTGTTCAGGCACTGATCACGTGCCTCATCTTGCACTGATCACGTGGCTGATCATGCACTAATCACGTGGCTATCATGCCCTGATCACGTTGCTGATCATATACTGATCACGTGACTGATCATGCACTGATCACGTGTCTGATCGTACACTGATCATGTGGCTGATCTTGCACTAATCACGTTGCTTATCATGCATTGATCAGGTTGCTATCATGCACTGATCACATGCCTGATCATGCACTGATCTCGATACTGATCATGCACTGGTCACGTGGCTAACATGCACTGATCACCTGGCTGATCATACACTGATCAAGTGACTGATCATGCACTGATCACGTGACTGTGCATGCCCTGATCACGTGGCTAATCATGCAGTGATCACGTTGCGCATCATGCACTGATCACATGACAGCACATGAACTGATCACGTGGACATTATACACTGCTCAAGTGACAGATCATGCACTAATCACATGAATGATCATGCACTGATCACGTGGCTATCATGTACTGATCACGTGGCTAATCATACAGAGATCAAATGGCTGATCATGCACTGATTACGTGGCTGATCATGCACAGATCACGTAGCTATCATGCACTGATCACATGGCTATCATGCACTGATCCCGTGGCTGATCATGCACTGATCACGTGACTTATCAGGCACTAGTCATGTGGTTATCATGCACTGATCACGTGGCTGATCATACACTGATCACGTGACTGATCATGCACTGATCACCTGCCTGATCATGCACTGATCACCTGACTGATCATACACTATTCACGTATCTGGGCATGCACTGAGCACATGGCTGATTATGCACAGATCAAGTGGCTGATCATGCGCTGATCACGTGGCTACCATGCACTGCTCAGGTGGCTATCATGCACTGATCACGTGGCTGATCATACACTGATCATGTGACTGCACATGAACTGATCACGTGGCTATCATGCACTGATCACCTGTCTACCGTGAACTGATCACGTGACTGCCCATGAACTGATCACGTACCTGTTCATGCACTGTTTTCGTGGCTCTCATGCATTGATCACGTGGCTGATCTTCCATTGATCACGTGACTGATTATGCACTGATTGCGTAGCTGTCATGCACTGATCACATGAGTTCGCATGCCCTGATCACGTGGTTATCATGCACTGATCACGTGGCTAATCATACATTGATCACGTAACTCATCATGCACTGATCACGAAGCTGATCTTAAACTGATCACGTGCCTGTGCATGCACTGATCACGTGGCTGATCATGCACAGATCATGTGGCAGATCATGCACTCATCACGTGGTTAATCATACACTAACCACGTGGCTGATCATGCACTAATCACGTTGCAGATCATTCACTGATCACGTGGCTGATCATACACTGATCACGTCGCTCATCATGCACTGATCACGTCGCAGATCATACACTAACCACGTGGCTGATCATGCACTAATCACGTTGGAGATCATTCACTGATCACGTGGCTGATCATACACTGATCACGTTGCTTATCATGCACTTATCACGTGGCTGATCATGCACTGCTCATGTGACTGGGCATGCACTGATCACGTAGATATCATACATTGATCACGTGTCTATCATGCACTGAACACATGGCTGATCATACAATTATCACATGACTGCACATTCACTGATCACGTGGCTGACCATACAGTGATCACGTGGCTGATCATGCACTGATTACATGGCTGATCATGCACTGATCACGTAGCTTTCATGCACTGATCACCTGGCTATCATGCAGTGATCCCATGCCTGATCATGCACTGATCTTAATACGCATCATGAACTGGTCACGTGGCTATCATGCACTGATCACCAGGCTGATCATACACTGATCACGTGACTGATCATACACTGATCACGTGCCTGATCATGCACTTATCACGTGACTGTTCATGCACTAATCAACTGGCTGATCATGCACTGATCACGAACCTGATCATACACTGATCACGTGACTGTGCATGCACTGATCACATGGCTGATCATGCACTGATCACGTGGCTGATCATGCACTGATCACGTGGCTGATCATGCACTGATCACGTGGCTATCATGCACTGATCACGTGACTTCACATGCACTGATCACGTCATTGTAGGCAATGATCACGTGGCTATCATGCACTGGTCACGTGGCTCATCATGCACTGATCACGTGGCTGATAATACACTGATCACGTGGCTGGTCATGCACTAATCACGTTGCTTGTCATGCACTGATCAGGTTGCTATCATTCACTGATCACGTGTCTGATTATACACTGAGCACGTGACTTCGCATGCACTGATCACGTGACTGATGAAGCACTGATCACATGTCTGATCATACACTGATCATGTGACTGCGCATGCACTGATCATACACTGATCACGTGGCTGATCATGCACTAAACACGTTGCTTATCATGTACTGATCAGGTGGCTATCATGCAATGATCACGTGGCTGATCATACACTGATCACGTGACTGATCAAGCACTGATCACGTGACTGATCAAGCACTGATCACGTGTCTGATCATGCACTAATCACGATGCTTATCAGGCACTGATCAGGTGGCTATCATGCACTGATCACGTGGCTGATCATAACTGACCACGTGACTTCCCATGCACTGATCACATGTCTATCATGCACTGATCACGTGACTGCTCATGCACTGATTATGTGGATGATCATACACTGATCACGTGAATGATCACGCACTGATCACGTGACTGATCTTGCACTGATCACGTGACTGCATGTACACTGATTATTGGATGATCATACACTGATCACGTGACTGATCATGCACTGAACACATGGCTGATCATACACTGATCACGTGACTGCACATGCCCTGATCACGTGGCTTATCATACAGTGATCACGTGGCTGATCATGCACTGATTACGTGGCTGACCATGCGCTGATCACGTAGCTATCATGCACTGAACAGATGGCTATCATTCACTGATCCCATGGCTGATCATGCACTGATTTCCTGACTGATCATGCACTGATCTCGTGACGGATCATGAAATGATCACGTGGATGATCATGCACTGATCATGAAGCTGATCATACACTGATCACATGACTGTGCATGCACTGATCACATGGCTGATCATGCACTTATTACGTGACTGATCATGCACTGATCACGTGGCTGATCATGCACTGATCACGAAGCTGATCATACACTGATCACGTGACTGTGCATGCACTGATCACATGGCTGAACATACACTGATCACATGACTGCGCATGCACTGATCACGTGAAAGATCATGCACTGATCACGTGGCTTATCATGCACTGATCTCGTGGCTGATCATGCACTGATAACCTGGTTATTCATACACTGATCACGTGACTAATCATGCACTCTTCACGTGCCTGATCATGCACTGATCACGTGGGTGATCATGCTCTGATAACGAGGCTGATCATACACTGATCACGTGACTGTGGCGTGCACTGACAAACGTGGTTGATCTTGCACTGAACACGTGGTGATCATGCACTGATTACGTGGCTGATCATACACTGATCACGTGACTGATCATGCACTCTTCACGTGCCTGATGGTGCACTGATCACGTGGCTGATCATGGACTGATTACGAAGCTGATCATACACTGATCTCGTGACTGTGCATGCACTGATCACGTGGCTGATCATGCACTGATCACGCGGTGATCATTCACTGATCACATGGCTGATCATAGACTGATAAAGTGGTTATCATGTACTAATCACGTTGTGGATCATGCACTGATAACGTGGCTGATCATACATGATAACGTCGCTGATCATGCACGGATCACGTGGCTGATCGTACACTGATCACATGACAGATCATGCACTGATCACGTGCCTGATCATGCCACTGATCACGTGGCTGATCATGCACTGCTCATGTGACTGAGCATGCACAGATCACGTAGATATCATGCATTATCACTTGTCTATCATGCACTGAACACATGGCTGATCATTCACTGATCACGTAACTGCACATGCAGTGATCACGTGGCTGTTCAGGCACTGATCACATGGCTGATCATGCACTGATCACGTGGC
This sequence comes from Bos taurus, assembly GCF_002263795.3. Classification (NCBI taxonomy): domain Eukaryota; kingdom Metazoa; phylum Chordata; class Mammalia; order Artiodactyla; family Bovidae; genus Bos; species Bos taurus. The sequence goes on along the minus strand of NW_020190955.1, from coordinate 8,096 downwards.
TGATCATGCACTGATCACGTGGCTATCATGCCCTGATCACGTGGCTGATCATGCACTGATCACGTGGGCTGTTCAGGCACTGATCACGTGCCTCATCTTGCACTGATCACGTGGCTGATCATGCACTAAATCACGTGGCTATCATGCCCTGATACACGTTGCTGATCATATACTGATCACGTGACTGATCATGCACTGATCACGTGTCTGATCGTACACTGATCATATGGCTGATCTTGCACTAATCACGTTGCTTATCATGCATTGATCAGGTTGCTATCATGCACTGATCATGCCCTGATCATGCACCTGATCTCGATACTGATCATGCATGGTCACGTGGCTAACATGCACTGATCCACCTGGCTATCATACACTGAATCAAGTGACTGATCATGCACTGATTCACGTGACTGTGCATGCCCTGATCACGTGGCTAATCATGCAGTGATCACGATTGCGCATCATGCACTGATCACATGACAGCACATGAACTGATCACGTGGACATTATCACTGCTCAAGGAAGATCATGCACTAATCACATGAATGATATGCACTGATCACGTGGCTATCATGTATGATCACGTGGCTAATCATACAGAGATCAAATGGCTGATCATGCACTGATTACGTGGCTGATCATGCACAGATTCACGTAGCTATCATGCACTGATCACATGGCTATCATGCACTGATCCCGTGGCTGATCATGCACTGATCACGTGACTTATCAGGCACTAGTCATGTGGTTATCATGCACTGATCACGTGGCTGATCATACACTGATCACGTGACTGATCATGCACTGATCACGTGTCCTGATCATGCACTGATCACCTGACTGATCATACACTATTCACGTATCTGGGCATGCACTGAGCACATGGCTGTTATGCACAGATCAAGTGGCTGATCATGCGCTGATCACGTGGCTACCATGCACTGCTCAGGTGGCTATCATGCACTGATCACGTGGCTGATCATACACTGATCATGTGACTGCACATGAACTGATCACGTGGCTATCATGCACTGATCACCTGTCTACCGTGAACTGATCACGGACTGCCCATGAACTGATCACGTACCTGTTCACTGGCACTGTTTTCGTGGCTCTCCATGCATTGATCACCGTGGCTGATCTTCCATTGATCAACGTGACTGATTATGCACTGATTGCGTAAGCTGTACATGCACTGATCACATGAGTTCGCATGGCCTGAACACGTGGTTATTCATGCACTGGATCACGTGGCTAATTCATACATTGATCACGTAACTCCATCATGACACTGATCACGAAGCTGATCTTAAAACTGATTCAGTGGCCTGTGGCATGACACTCGATCACGTGGCTGATCATGCACAGATACATTGTGGCAGATCCATAGCACTGCATCACGTGGTTACTACATACACTAACCACGTGGCTGATCATGCACTAATCACGTTGGCAGATCAATTCACTGATCACGTGGCCTGATCATACCTCTGATCACGTGCTCATCATGCACTGATCACGTCGCAGATCATACAATAACCACGTGGCTGATCATGCACTAATCACGTTGGAGATCATTCACTGATCACGTGGCTGAATCATACACTGATCACGTTGCTTATCATGCACTATCACGTGGCTTGATCATGCACTGCTCATGTGACTGGGCATGCACTGATCACGTAGATATCATACATTGATCACGTGTCTATCATGCACTGAACACATGCTGATCATACAATTATCACATGACTGCACATTCACTGATCACGTGGCTGACCATACAGTGATCACGTGGCTATTGCACTGATACATGGCTGATATGCACTGATCACGTAGCTTTCATGCACTGATCACCTGGCTATCATTGCAGTGATCCCTGCCGATCATGCACTGATCTTAATACGCATCATGAACTGGTCACGTGGCTATCATGCACTGATCACCAGGCTGATCATACACTGATACGTGACTGATCATACATGATCACGTGCCTGATCATGCAACTTATCACGTGACTGTTCATGCACTAATCAACTGGCTGATCATGCACTGATCACGAACCTGATCATACACTGATCACGTGACTGTGCATGCACTGATCATGGCTGATCATGCACTGATCACGTGGCTGATCATGCACTGATCACGTGGCTGATCATGCACTGATCACGTGGCTATCATTGCACTGATCACGTGACTTCATGCACTGATCACGTCATTGTAGGCAATGAGATCACGTGGCTATCATGCATGGTCGTGGCTCATCTGCACTGAATCACGTGTGGCTGATATACACTGATCACGTGGCTGGTCATGCCTAATCACGTTGGCTTGTCATGCACTGATCAGGTTGCTATCATTACTGATCACGTGTCTGATTATACACTGAGCACGTGACTTCGGCATGCACTGATCACGTGACTGATTGAAGCACTGATCAACATGTCTGATTCATCCTGATCATGTGACTGCGCAGCACTGATCATACACTGATCACGTGGCTGATCATGCAACAACAGTTGCTTATCATGTACTGATCAGTGTGGCTCATCATGCAATGATCACGTGGCTGATCATACACTGATCACGTGACTGATCAAGCACTGATCACCGTGATGATAAGCACTGATCACGTGTCTGATCATGCACTAATCGAGATGCTTATCAGGCACTGATCAGGTGCTATCATGCACTGATCACGTGGCTGATCCTAACTGCCACTGACTTCCATGCACTGATCACATGTCTATCAGCACATGATCAAGTGACTGCATGCACTGATTTGTGGATGATCATACACTGATCACGTGAATGATCAGCACTGATCACGTGACTGATCTTGCACTGATCACGTGACTGCATTACACTGATATTGGATGATCTAACTGAATACGTGACTGTCATGCACTGACACGTGGCTGATCATACTGATCAAGTGACTAGCAATGCCCGATCACGTGCTATCATACAGTGATACGTGGCTGATCATGCCACTGATTACGTGGCTGACCATGCGTGATCACGTAGCTATCAATGCAACTGAACGATGGCTATCATTCACTGATCCCGATGGCTGATCATGCACTGATTCCTGACTGATCATGCACTGATCTCGTGACGGATATGAATGTCACGTGGATGATCATGCACTGATCATGCAAGCGAATCATACTGATCACATGACTGTGCATGCAACTGATCACATGGCTATCATGCACTTATTACTGACTGTCATGCACTGATCACGTGCTGATCATGCACTGATCACGAAGCTGATCATACACTGATCACGTGACTGTGCATGCACTGATCACATGGCTGAACATACACTGATCACATGACTGAGCATGCACTGATCACGTGAAAGATCATGCACTGATCACGTGGCTTATCATGCACTGATCTCGTGGCTGATCATGCACTGATAACCTGGTTATCATACACTGATCACGTGACTAATCATGCACTCTTCACGTGCCTGATCATGCACTGATCACGTGGGTGATCATGCTCTGATAACGAGGCTGATCATACACTGATCACGTGACTGTGCGTGCACTGACAACGTGGTTGATCTTGCACTGAACACGTGGTGATCATGCACTGATTACGTGGCTGATCATACACTGATCACGTGACTGATCATGCACTCTTCACGTGCCTGATGGTGCACTGATCACGTGGCTGATCATGGACTGATTACGAAGCTGATCATACACTGATCTCGTGACTGTGCATGCACTGATCACGTGGCTGATCATGCACTGATCACGCGGTGATCATTCACTGATCACATGGCTGATCATAGACTGATAAAGTGGCTTATCATGTACTAATCACGTTGTGGATCATGCACTGATAACGTGGCTGATCATACACTGATAACGTCGCTGATCATGCACGGATCACGTGGCTGATCGTACACTGATCACATGACAGATCATGCACTGATCACGTGCCTGATCATGCACTGATCACGTGGCTGATCATGCACTGCTCATGTGACTGAGCATGCACAGATCACGTAGATATCATGCATTATCACTTGTCTATCATGCACTGAACACATGGCTGATCATTCACTGATCACGTAACTGCACATGCAGTGATCACGTGGCTGTTCAGGCACTGATCACATGGCTGATCATGCACTGATCACGTGGCTGATCATGCACTGATCACGTGGCTATCATGCCCTGATCACGTGGCTGATCATGCACTGATCACGTGGCTGTTCAGGCACTGATCACGTGCCTCATCTTGCACTGATCACGTGGCTGATCATGCACTAATCACGTGGCTATCATGCCCTGATCACGTTGCTGATCATATACTGATCACGTGACTGATCATGCACTGATCACGTGTCTGATCGTACACTGATCATGTGGCTGATCTTGCACTAATCACGTTGCTTATCATGCATTGATCAGGTTGCTATCATGCACTGATCACATGCCTGATCATGCACTGATCTCGATACTGATCATGCACTGGTCACGTGGCTAACATGCACTGATCACCTGGCTGATCATACACTGATCAAGTGACTGATCATGCACTGATCACGTGACTGTGCATGCCCTGATCACGTGGCTAATCATGCAGTGATCACGTTGCGCATCATGCACTGATCACATGACAGCACATGAACTGATCACGTGGACATTATACACTGCTCAAGTGACAGATCATGCACTAATCACATGAATGATCATGCACTGATCACGTGGCTATCATGTACTGATCACGTGGCTAATCATACAGAGATCAAATGGCTGATCATGCACTGATTACGTGGCTGATCATGCACAGATCACGTAGCTATCATGCACTGATCACATGGCTATCATGCACTGATCCCGTGGCTGATCATGCACTGATCACGTGACTATCAGCATGTCATGTGGTTATCATGCACTGATTCAGTGGCTGATCATACACTGATCACGTGACTGATCATGCACTGATCACGTGTCTGATCATGCACTGATCACCTGACTGATCATACCACTATTCACGTATCTGGGCATGCACTGAGCACATGGCTGATTATGCACAGATCAAGTGGCTGATCATGCGCTGATCACGTGGCTACCATGCACTGCTCAGGTGGCTATCATGCACTGAATCACGTGGCTGATCATACACTGATCATGTGACTGCACATGAAACTGATCACGTGGCTATCATGCACTGATCACCTGTCTACCGTGAACTGATCACGTGACTGCCCATGAACTGATCACGTACCTGTTCATGCACTGTTTTCGTGGCTCTCATGCATTGATCACGTGGCTGATCTTCCATTGATCACGTGACTGATTATGCACTGATTGCGTAGCTGTCATGCACTGATCACATGAGTTCGCATGCCCTGATCACGTGGTTATCATGCACTGATCACGTGGCTAATCATACATTGATCACGTAACTCATCATGCACTGATCACGAAGCTGATCTTAAACTGATCACGTGCCTGTGCATGCACTGATCATGTGGCTGATCATGCACAGATCATGTGGCAGATCATGCACTCATCACGTGGTTAATCATACACTAACCACGTGGCTGATCATGCACTAATCACGTTGCAGATCATTCACTGATCACGTGGCTGATCATACACTGATCACGTCGCTCATCATGCACTGATCACGTCGCAGATCATACACTAACCACGTGGCTGATCATGCACTAATCACGTTGGAGATCATTCACTGATCACGTGGCTGATCATACACTGATCACGTTGCTTATCATGCACTTATCACGTGGCTGATCATGCACTGCTCATGTGACTGGGCATGCACTGATCACGTAGATATCATACATTGATCACGTGTCTATCATGCACTGAACACATGGCTGATCATACAATTATCACATGACTGCACATTCACTGATCACGTGGCTGACCATACAGTGATCACGTGGCTGATCATGCACTGATTACATGGCTGATCATGCACTGATCACGTAGCTTTCATGCACTGATCACCTGGCTATCATGCAGTGATCCCATGCCTGATCATGCACTGATCTTAATACGCATCATGAACTGGTCACGTGGCTATCATGCACTGATCACCAGGCTGATCATACACTGATCACGTGACTGATCATACACTGATCACGTGGCCTGATCATGCACTTATCACGTGACTGTTCATGCACTAATCAACTGGCCTGATCATGCACTGATCACGAAACCTGATCATACACTGATCACGTGACTGTGCATGCACTGATCACATGGCTGATCATGCACTGATCACGTGCATGATCATGCACTGATCACGTGGCTGATCATGCACTGATCACGAAGCTGATCATACACTGATACCTCACTGTGCATGCACTGATCACATGGCTGATCATGCACTGATCACGTGGCTGATCATGCGCTGATCACGTGGCTAATCATGCACTAATCACGTTGCTTACCATGCTCTGATCAAGTGGCTGTCATGCACTGATCACCAGGCTGATCATACACTGATCACGTGACTGATCATACACTGATCACGTGCCTGATCATGCACTTATCACGTGACTGTTCATGCACTAATCAACTGGCTGATCATGCACTGATCACGAACCTGATCATACACTGATCACGTGACTGTGCATGCACTGATCACATGGCTGATCATGCACTGATCACGTGGCTGATCATGCACTGATCACGTGGCTGATCATGCACTGATCACGAAGCTGATCATACACTGATCACCTCACTGTGCATGCACTGATCACATGGCTGATCATGCACTGATCACGTGGCTGATCATGCGCTGATCACGTGGCTAATCATGCACTAATCACGTTGCTTACCATGCTCTGATCAAGTGGCTGTCATGCACTGATCACATGGCTGACCATACACTGATCACATGACTACGCAGGCACTGATCACGTGACAGATCATGCACTGATCACGTGGCTATCATGCACTGATCACGTTTCTATCATGCACTGATCACGTGACTGTGCATTAACTGAACACGTACCTGTTCATACACTGTTTACGTGGCTATCATGCACTGATCAAGTGGCTGATCATGCATTGATCAAGTGACTGATTATGCACTGATTGTGTAGCTGTCATGCACTGATCACATGACTGCGCATGCCATGATCACGTGACAGATCATGCACTGATCACATTGCGTATCATGCACTGATCACATGACGGCGCATGAACTCATCACGTGGATATTATACACTGATCAAGTGACAGAAAATTCACTAATTACGTGACTGATCATGAACTGATCACGTGGCTATCATGCACTGATCACGTGACTGATCATACACTGATCACGTGGCTGATCATACACTGATCACGAGACTGATCATGAGCTGATCACGTGCCTGATCATGCACTGATCACGTGCCTGATCATGCACTGATCACGTGGCTGATCATGCACTGCTCATGTGACTGAGCATGCACAGATCACCTAGATATCATGCATTATCACTTGTCTATCATGCACTGAGCACATGGCTGATCATTCACTGATCACGTAACTGCACATGCAGTGATCACGTGGCTGTTCAGGCCCTGATCACATGGCTGATCACGCACTGATCACGTGGCTGATCATGCACTGATCACGTGGCTGATCATGCACTGATCACGTGGCTGATCATGCCCTGATCACGTGGCTGATCATGCACTGATCACGTGGCTGTTCATGCACTGATCACGTGCCTGATCATGCACTGATCACGTGGCTGATCATGCACTGCTCATGTGACTGAGCATGCACAGATCACGTAGATATCGTGCATTATCACTTGTCTATCATGCACTGAACACATGGCTGATCATTCACTGATCACGTAACTGCACATGCAGTGATCACGTGCTGTCAGGCCCTGATCACATGGCTGATCATGCACTGATCACGTGGCTGATCATGCACTGATCACGTGCTATCATGCACTGATCACGTGTCTGATCATGCACTGATCACTTGGCTGTTCATGCACTGATCACGTGGCTGATCATGCACTGATCACGTGGCTGATCATGCACTGATCACGTGGCTATCATGCCCTGATCACGTTGCTGATCATAT
>NW_020190954.1:0-26079 GCF_002263795.3 Bos taurus | reverse complement strand
AAGGTGCCTCCACCCTAGGACACCTTCTCGAGTGGGTCTTAGCAGCCCAGGCATAATTAGTAAGCGTGGTGGGTTCGCGCTCCAGATGGAGACTCAGCTGGAAGTTAAAGGGAAGAATGACAAGGAACTTTATGAATTGGAGCTGTAAGTTAACTCTTTGACAGAGAGAGCGAGATGGTGGTGGGGGACAGCCCCCAGTGAAATCAGAGGTGAGAGCACAAAGCAATACAGTAGGCAGACTCCGGTTTTTTTGGGGGGGAGATGCTCGAGAACATCCGGGTGGACTCCTGAGGCTCGATCCCGCATTTGCGTATGCCGAGCCTCCTTCCTCATGACCTTTGTCCACAGTGGAATGCCTCCCCGGCTCCCGGCACATGATCAGTGCATGCTCAGTCACGATATCAGTGCCTGCTCAGCCACGTGATCACTGACGGCACAGTCACGTGATCAGCGCCTCTCAGTCACGGGATCATCGTATGATAAACACGTAATCAGTAAACGACCAGCCACGTGATCACTGCATGCGCGGTCAGGTGGTCAGTTCCTGATCAGCCACCTGATCAGTGCGTGCACAGTCCCCTGATCAGCGCCTGTCAGTCACTGATCACTGCCTGATAAACACGTGATCAGTGCCCGAACAGCCACGTCATCAGTGCATGCGCAGTCACGTGATCAGTGCATGAGAGCCACGTCATCAGTGCGTGCACAGTCCCATGATCAGCGCCTGTCAGTCACTGATCATTGCCTGATAAACACGTGATCAGTGCATGATGAGCCATGTGATCAGTGCCTGATCAGCCACGTCATCAGTGCATGCGCAGTCACGTGATCTGGACTTGATCAGCCACGTGATCAGTGCCTGCAGAGTCACGTGATCAGGGCCTGCTGAGCTGCGGGATTCCTGCCGGCTCATCTGCATGACAATTGCCAGCTGAGCTGCGTGATTCCTGCCTGGTCACGTGCTTGATTATTGCCAGTTGAGCAGCATGATTCGTCACTGCTGAGCTCCATGCTTATTGCCTGCTGATTGCGTGGTTCGTGTCTGCTCAGCTCTTTGAGTATTGCCTCCTGAGGTCCCTGTTCGGTCGCCACCTGCCGGGGACCAGCCCCAACTGATCCAGGGTATTCGAAGGAGAGATGGCCTAGGCGACTATTTATATGCTAATCAGAGATGTCAAGAATAATAGTATGAGGAGAGCTCAGTAGGAAAATTCGGTGGAGAAAAGAGACTGAGTAGCTTGGTTTACACGGAAGACCAATCAAACTTCAAGACAAGAAGTTTGCACCACTTACGTAGGCCGCAGGCGCCCTCTCGAATAGCGAAAGGTGCCTCACCCTAGACACCTTCTCGAGTGGGTCTTAGCAGCCCAGGCGTAATTAGTAAGCGTGGTGGGTTCCGCGCTCCAGATGGAGACTCAGCTGGAAGTTAAAGGGAAGAATGACAAGGAACTTTATGAATTGGAGCTGTAAGTTAACTCTTTGACAGAGAGAGCGAGATGGTGGTGGGGGACAGCCCCCAGTGAAATCAGAGGTAAGAGTACAAAGCAATACAGTAGGCAGACTCTTTTTTTTGGGGGGAGAATCTCGAGACTATCCGGGTGGACTCCTGAGGCTCGATCCCGCATTTGCGTATGCCGAGCCTCCTTCCTCATGACTTTTGTCCAGAGTGGAATGCCTCCCCGGCTCCCGGCACACGATCAGTGCATGCTCAGTCACGATATCAGTGCCTGCTCAGCCACGTGATCACTGACGGCACAGTCACGTGATCAGCGCCTCTCAGTCACGTGATCACCGGATGATAAACACGTGATCAGTGAACGACCAGCCACGTGTTCACTGCATGCGCAGTCAGGTGGTCAGTTCCTGATCAGCCACCTGATCAGTGCGTGCACAGTCCCCTGATGAGCGCCTGTCAGTCACTGATCACTGCCTGATAAACACGTGATCAGTGCCCGAACAGCCACGTCATCAGTGCATGCGCAGTCACGTCATCAGTGCATGATAGCCACGTGATCAGTGCGTGCACAGTCCCATGATCAGCGCCTGTCAGTCACTGATCATTGCCTAATAAACACGTGATCAGTGCATGATGAGCCATGTGATCAGTGCCTGATCAGCCACGTCATCAGTGCATGCGCAGTCACGTCATCAGTGCATGATAGCCACGTGATCAGTGCATGCTCAGTCACGTGATCTGGACTTGATCAGCCACGTGATCAGTGCCTGCAGAGTCACGTGATCAGGGCCTGCTGAGCTGCGTGATTCCTGTCGGCTCATCTGCTTGACAATTGCCAGCTGAGCTGCGTGATTCGTGTCAGCTCATCTGGTTGACAATTGCCAGTTGAGCAGCATGATTCGTCACTGCTGAGCTCCATGCTTATTGCCTGCTGATTGCGTGGTTCGTGTCTGCTCAGCTCTTTAAGTATCGCCTCCTGAGGTCCCTGTTCGGTCGCCACCTGCCGGGGACCAGCCCCAACTGATCCAGGGTATTCGAAGGAGAGATGGCCTAGGCGACTATTTATATGCTAATCAGAGATGTCAAGAATAATAGTATGAGGAGAGCTCAGTAGGAAAATTCGGTGGAGAAAAGAGACTGAGTAGCTTGGTTTACGCGGAAGACCAATCAAACTTCAAGACAAGAAGTTTGCACCACTTACGTAGGCCGCAGGCGCCCTCTCGCATAGCGAAAGGTGCCTCACCCTAGACACCTTCTCGAGTGGGTCTTAGCAGCCCAGGCATAATTAGTAAGCGTGGTGGGTTCCGCGCTCCAGGTGGAGACTCAGCTGGAAGTTAAAGGGAAGAATGACAAGGAACTTTAGGAATTGGAGCTGTAAGTTAACTCTTTGACAGAGAGAGCGAGATGGTGGTGGGGGACAGCCCCCAGTGAAATCAGAGGTGAGAGCACAAAGCAATACAGTAGGCAGACTCGGGTTTTTTTGGGGGGGAGATTCTCGAGAATATCCGGGTGGAATCCTGAGGCTCGATCCCGTATTTGCGTATGCCGAGCCTCCTTCCTCATGTCCTTTGTCCAGAGTGGAATGCCTCCCCGGCTCCCGGCACATGATCAGTGCATGCTCAGTCACGATATCAGTGCCTGCTCAGCCACGTGATCACTGACGGCACAGTCACGTGATCAGCGCCTCTCAGTCACGTGATCACCGGATGATAAACACGTGATCAGTGAACGACCAGCCACGTGATCACTGCATGCGAGGTCAGGTGGTCAGTTCCTGATCAGCCACCTGATCAGTGCGTGCACAGTCCCCTGATCAGCGCCTGTCAGTCACTGATCAATGCCTGATAAACACGTGATCAGTGCCCGAACAGCCACGTCATCAGTGCATGCGCAGTCCCGTGATCAGTGCCTGAGAGCCACGTGATCAGTGCGTGCACAGTCCCATGATCAGCGCCTGTCAGTCACTGATCATTGCCTGATAAACACGTGATCAGTGCATGATGAGCCATGTGATCAGGGCCTGATCAGCCACGTCATCAGTGCATGCGCAGTCACGTCATCAGTGCATGATAGCCACGTGATCAGTGCATGCTCAGTCACGTGATCAGGGCCTGCTGAGCTGCGTGATTCCTGTCGGCTCATCTGGTTGACAATTGCCAGCTGAGCTCCCTGATTCCTGTCGGCTCATCTGGTTGACAATTGCCAGCTGAGCTGCGTGATTCCTGCCTGGTCACGTGCTTGATTATTGCCAGTTGAGCAGCATGATTCGTCACTGCTGAGCTCCATGCTTATTGCCTGCTGATTGCATGGTTCGTGTCTGCTCAGCTCTTTGAGTATTGCCTCCTGAGGTCCCTGTTCGGTCGCCACCTGCCGGAGACCAGCCCGAACTGATCCAGGGTGTTCGAAGGAGAGATGGCCTAGGCGACTATTTATATGCTAATCAGAGATGTCAAGAATAATAGTATGAGGAGAGCTCAGTAGGAAAATTCGGTGAAGAAAAGAGACTGAGTAGCTTGCTTTACGCGGAAGACCAATCAAACTTCAAGACAAGAAGTTTGCACCACTTACGTAGGCCGCAGGCGCCCTCTCGAATAGCGAAAGGTGCCTCACCCTAGACACCTTCTCGAGTGGGTCTTAGCAGCCCAGGCGTAATTAGTAAGCGTGGTGGGTTCCGCGCTCCAGATGGAGACTCAGCTGGAAGTTAAAGGGAAGAATGACAAGGAACTTTATGAATTGGAGCTGTAAGTGAACTCTTTGACAGAGAGAGCGAGATGGTGGTGGGGGACAGCCCCCAGTGAAATCAGAGGTGAGAGCACAAAGCAATACAGTAGGCAGACTCCGGGTTTTTTTGGGGGGGGAGATGCTCGAGACCATCCGGGTGGACTCCTGAGGCTCGATCCCGCATTTGCGTATGCCGAGCCTCCTTCCTCATGACCTTTGTCCAGAGTGGAATGCCTCCCCGGGTCCCGGCACATGATCAGTGCATGCTCAGTCACGATATCAGTGCCTGCTCAGCCACGTGATCACTGACGGCACAGTCACGTGATCACGCCTCTCAGTCACGTGATCACCGTATGATAAACACGTGATCAGTGAACGACCAGCCAAGTGATCACTGCATGCGCGGTCAGGTGGTCAGTTCCTGATCAGCCACCTGATCAGTGCGTGCACAGTCCCCTGATCAGCGCCTGTCAGTCACTGATCACTGCCTGATAAACACGTGATCAGTGCCCGAACAGCCACGTCATCAGTGCATTCGCAGTCACGTGATCAGTGCATGATAGCCACGTGATCAGTGCGTGCACAGTCCCATGATCAGCGCCTGTCAGTCACTGATCATTGCCTGATAAACACGTGATCAGTGCCCGATCAGCCACGTCATCAGTGCATGCGCAGTCACGTCATCAGTGCATGATAGCCACGTGATCAGTGCATGCTCAGTCACGTGATCTGTACTTGATCAGCCACGTGATCAGTGCCTGCAGAGTCACGTGATCAGGGCCTGCTGAGCTGCGTGATTCCTGCCGGCTCATCTGCATGACAATTGCCAGCTGAGCTGCGTGATTCCTGCCTGGTCACGTGCTTGATTATTGCCAGTTGAGCAGCATGATTCGTCACTGCTGAGCTCCATGCTTATTGCCTGCTGATTGCGTGGTTCGTGTCTGCTCAGCTCTTTGAGTATTGCCTCCTGAGGTCCCTGTTCGGTCGCCACCTGCCGGGGACCAGCCCCAACTGATCCAGGGTATTCAAAGGAGAGATGGCCTAGGCGACTATTTATATGCTAATCAGGGATGTCAAGAATAATAGTATGAGGAGAGCTCAGTAGGAAAATTCGGTGGAGAAAAGAGACTGAGTAGCTTGGATTACGCGGAAGACCAATCAAACTTCAAGACAAGAAGTTTGCACCACTTACGTAGGCCGCAGGCGCCCTCTTGAATAGCGAAAGGTGCCTCACCCTAGACACCTTCTCGAGTGGGTCTTAGCAGCCCAGGCATAATTAGTAAGCGTGGTGGGTTCCGCGCTCCAGATGGAGACTCAGCTGGAAGTTAAAGGGAAGAATGACAAGAAACTTTATGAATTGGAGCTGTAAGTTAACTCTTTGACAGAGAGAGCGAGATGGTGGTGGGGGACAGCCCCCAGTGAAATCAGAGGTAAGAGTACAAAGCAATACAGTACGCAGACTCTTTTTTTGGGGGGGAGATGCTCGAGACTATCCGGGTGGACTCCTGAGGCTCGATCCCGCATTTGCGTATGCCGAGCCTCCTTCCTCATGACCTTTGTCCAGAGTGGAATGCCTCCCCGGCTCCCGGCACACGATCAGTGCATGCTCAGTCACGATATCAGTGCCTGCTCAGCCACGTGATCACTGACGGCACAGTCACGTGATCAGCGCCTCTCAGTCACGTGATCACCGGATGATAAACACGTGATCAGTGAACGACCAGCCACGTGTTCACTGCATGCGCACTCAGGTGGTCAGTTCCTGATCAGCCACCTGATCAGTGCGTGCACAGTCCCCTGATGAGCGCCTGTCAGTCACTGATCACTGACTGATAAACACGTGATCAGTGCCCGAACAGCCACGTCATCAGTGCATGCGCAGTCACGTCATCAGTGCATGATAGCCACGTGATCAGTGCGTGCACAGTCCCATGATCAGCGCCTGTCAGTCACTGATCATTGCCTAATAAACACGTGATCAGTGCATGATGAGCCATGTGATCAGTGCCTGATCAGCCACGTCATCAGTGCATGCGCAGTCACGTCATCAGTGCATGATAGCCACGTGATCAGTGCATGCTCAGTCACGTGATCTGGACTTGATCAGCCACGTGATCAGTGCCTGCAGAGTCACGTGATCAGGGCCTGCTGAGCTGCGTGATTCCTGTCGGCTCATCTGCTTGACAATTGCCAGCTGAGCTGCGTGATTCGTGTCAGCTCCTCTGACACGACAATTGCAAGTTGAGCAGCATGATTCGTCACTGCTGAGCTCCATGCTTATTGCCTGCTGATTGCGTGGTTCGTGTCTGCTCAGCTCTTTAAGTATCGCCTCCTGAGGTCCCTGTTCGGTCGCCACCTGCCGGGGACCAGCCCCAACTGATCCAGGGTATTCGAAGGAGAGATGGCCTAGGCGACTATTTATATGCTAATCAGAGATGTCAAGAATAATAGTATGAGGAGAGCTCAGTAGGAAAATTCGGTGGAGAAAAGAGACTGAGTAGCTTGGTTTACGCGGAAGACCAATCAAACTTCAAGACAAGAAGTTTGCACCACTTACGTAGGCCGCAGGCGCCCTCTCGCATAGCGAAAGGTGCCTCACCCTAGACACCTTCTCGAGTGGGTCTTAGCAGCCCAGGCATAATTAGTAAGCGTGGTGGGTTCCGCGCTCCAGATGGAGACTCAGCTGGAAGTTAAAGGGAAGAATGACAAGGAACTTTATGAATTGGAGCTGTAAGTTAACTCTTTGACAGAGAGAGCGAGATGGTGGTGGGGGACAGCCCCCAGTGAAATCAGAGGTGAGAGCACAATGCAATAGAGTAGGCAGACTCGGGTTTTTTTGGGGGAGAGATGCTCGAGAATATCCGGGTGGACTCCTGAGGCTCGATCCCGCATTTGCGTATGCCGAGCCTCCTTCCTCATGACCTTTGTCCAGGGTGGAATACCTCCCCGGCTCCCGGCACATGAACAGTGCATGCTCAGTCACGATATCAGTGCATGCTCAGCCACGTGATCACTGACGGCACAGTCACGTGATCAGCGCCTCTCAGTCACCTGATCACCGTATGATAAACACGTGATCAGTGAACGACCAGCCACGTGATCACTGCATGCGCGGTCAGGTGGTCAGTTCCTGATCAGCCACCTGATCAGTGCGTGCACAGTCCCCTGATCAGCGCCTGTCAGTCACTGATCACTGCCTGATAAACACGTGATCAGTGCCCGAACAGCCACGTCATCAGTGCATTCGCAGTCACGTGATCAGTGCATGATAGCCACGTGATCAGTGCGTGCACAGTCCCATGATCAGCGCCTGTCAGTCACTGATCATTGCCTGATAAACACGTGATCAGTGCCCGATCAGCCACGTCATCAGTGCATGCGCAGTCACGTCATCAGTGCATGATAGCCACGTGATCAGTGCATGCTCAGTCACGTGATCTGTACTTGATCAGCCACGTGATCAGTGCCTGCAGAGTCACGAGATCAGGGCCTGCTGAGCTGCGTGATTCCTGCCGGCTCATCTGCATGACAATTGCCAGCTGAGCTGCGTGATTCCTGCCTGGTCACGTGCTTGATTATTGCCAGTTGAGCAGCATGATTCGTCACTGCTGAGCTCCATGCTTATTGCCTGCTGATTGCGTGGTTCGTGTCTGCTCAGCTCTTTGAGTATTGCCTCCTGAGGTCCCTGTTCGGTCGCCACCTGCCGGGGACCAGCCCCAACTGATCCAGGGTATTCGAAGGAGAGATGGCCTAGGCGACTATTTATATGCTAATCAGGGATGTCAAGAATAATAGTATGAGGAGAGCTCAGTAGGAAAATTCGGTGGAGAAAAGAGACTGAGTAGCTTGGATTACGCGGAAGACCAATCAAACTTCAAGACAAGAAGTTTGCACCACTTACGTAGGCCGCAGGCGCCCTCTTGAATAGCGAAAGGTGCCTCACCCTAGACACCTTCTCGAGTGGGTCTTAGCAGCCCAGGCATAATTAGTAAGCGTGGTGGGTTCCGCGCTCCAGATGGAGACTCAGCTGGAAGTTAAAGGGAAGAATGACAAGAAACTTTATGAATTGGAGCTGTAAGTTAACTCTTTGACAGAGAGAGCGAGATGGTGGTGGGGGACAGCCCCCAGTGAAATCAGAGGTAAGAGTACAAAGCAATACAGTACGCAGACTCTTTTTTTGGGGGGGAGATGCTCGAGACTATCCGGGTGGACTCCTGAGGCTCGATCCCGCATTTGCGTATGCCGAGCCTCCTTCCTCATGACCTTTGTCCAGAGTGGAATGCCTCCCCGGCTCCCGGCACACGATCAGTGCATGCTCAGTCACGATATCAGTGCCTGCTCAGCCACGTGATCACTGACGGCACAGTCACGTGATCAGCGCCTCTCAGTCACGTGATCACCGGATGATAAACACGTGATCAGTGAACGACCAGCCACGTGTTCACTGCATGCGCAGTCAGGTGGTAAGTTCCTGATCAGCCACCTGATCAGTGCGTGCACAGTCCCCTGATGAGCGCCTGTCAGTCACTGATCACTGCCTGATAAACACGTGATCAGTGCCCGAACAGCCACGTCATCAGTGCATGCGCAGTCACGTCATCAGTGCATGATAGCCACGTGATCAGTGCGTGCACAGTCCCATGATCAGCGCCTGTCAGTCACTGATCATTGCCTAATAAACACGTGATCAGTGCATGATGAGCCATGTGATCAGTGCCTGATCAGCCACGTCATCAGTGCATGCGCAGTCACGTCATCAGTGCATGATAGCCACGTCATCAGTGCATGCTCAGTCACGTGATCTGGACTTGATCAGCCACGTGATCAGTGCCTGCAGAGTCACGTGATCAGGGCCTGCTGAGCTGTGTGATTCCTGTCGGCTCATCTGCTTGACAATTGCCAGCTGAGCTGCGTGATTCGTGTCAGCTCATCTGCTTGACAATTGCCAGTTGAGCAGCATGATTCGTCACTGCTGAGCTCCATGCTTATTGCCTGCTGATTGCGTGGTTCGTGTCTGCTCAGCTCTTTAAGTATCGCCTCCTGAGGTCCCTGTTCGGTCGCCACCTGCCGGGGACCAGCCCCAACTGATCCAGGGTATTCGAAGGAGAGATGGCCTAGGCGACTATTTATATGCTAATCAGAGATGTCAAGAATAATAGTATGAGGAGAGCTCAGTAGGAAAATTCGGTGGAGAAAAGAGACTGAGTAGCTTGGTTTACGCGGAAGACCAATCAAACTTCAAGACAAGAAGTTTGCACCACTTACGTAGGCCGCAGGCGCCCTCTCGCATAGCGAAAGGTGCCTCACCCTAGACACCTTCTCGAGTGGGTCTTAGCAGCCCAGGCATAATTAGTAAGCGTGGTGGGTTCCGCGCTCCAGGTGGAGACTCAGCTGGAAGTTAAAGGGAAGAATGACAAGGAACTTTATGAATTGGAGCTGTAAGTTAACTCTTTGACAGAGAGAGCGAGATGGTGGTGGGGGACAGCCCCCAGTGAAATCAGAGGTGAGAGCACAAAGCAATACAGTAGGCAGACTCGGGTTTTTTTTGGGGGGAGATGCTCGAGAATATCCGGGTGGACTCCTGAGGCTCGATCCCGCATTTGCGTATGCCGAGCCTCCTTCCTCATGTCCTTTGTCCAGAGTGGAATGCCTCCCCGGCTCCCGGCACATGATCAGTGCATGCTCAGTCACGATATCAGTGCCTGCTCAGCCACGTGATCACTGACGGCACAGTCACGTGATCAGCGCCTCTCAGTCACGTGATCACCGGATGATAAACACGTGATCAGTGAACGACCAGCCACGTGATCACTGCATGCGCGGTCAGGTGGTCAGTTCCTGATCAGCCACCTGATCAGTGCGTGCACAGGCCCCTGATCAGCGCCTGTCAGTCACTGATCACTGCCTGATAAACACGTGATCAGTGCCCGAACAGCCACGTCATCAGTGCATGCGCAGTCCCGTGATCAGTGCCTGAGAGCCACGTGATCAGTGCGTGCACAGTCCCATGATCAGCGCCTGTCAGTCACTGATCATTGCCTGATAAACACGTGATCAGTGCTTGATGAGCCATGTGATCAGGGCCTGATCAGCCACGTCATCAGTGCATGCGCAGTCACGTCATCAGTGCATGATAACCACGTGATGAGTGCCTGCAGAGTCACGTGATCAGGGCCTGCTGAGCTGCTTGATTCCTGCCGGCTCATCTGCATGACAATTGCCATCTGAGCTGCGTGATTCCTGTCGGCTCATCTGCTTGACAATTGCCAGCTGAGCTGCGTGATTCCTGCCTGGTCACGTGCTTGATTATTGCCAGTTGAGCAGCATGATTCGTCACTGCTGAGCTCCATGCTTATTGCCTGCTGATTGCGTGGTTCGTGTCTGCTCAGCTCTTTGAGTATTGCCTCCTGAGGTCCCTGTTCGGTCGCCACCTGCCGGAGACCAGCCCCAACTGATCCAGGGTGTTCGAAGGAGAGATGGCCTAGGCGACTATTTATATGCTAATCAGAGATGTCAAGAATAATAGTATGAGGAGAGCTCAGTAGGAAAATTCGTTGAAGAAAAGAGACTGAGTAGCTTGATTTACGCGGAAGACCAATCAAACTTCAAGACAAGAAGTTTGCACCACTTACGTAGGCCGCAGGCACCCTCTCGAATAGCGAAAGGTGCCTCACCCTAGACACCTTCTCGAGTGGGTCTTAGCAGCCCAGGCGTAATTAGTAAGCGTGGTGGGTTCCGCGCTCCAGATGGAGACTCAGCTGGAAGTTAAAGGGAAGAATGACAAGGAATTTTATGAATTGGAGTGGTAAGTTAACTCTTTGACAGAGAGAGCGAGATGGTGGTGGGGGACAGCCCCCAGTGAAATCAGAGGTGAGAGCACAAAGCAATACAGTAGGCAGACTCCGGGTTTTTTTGTGGGGGGAGATGCTCGAGACCATCCGGGTGGACTCCTGAGGCTCGATCCCGCATTTGCGTATGCCGAGCCTCCTTCCTCATGACCTTTGTCCAGAGTGGAATGCCTCCCCGGGTCCCGGCACATGATCAGTGCATGCTCAGTCACGATATCAGTGCCTGCTCAGCCACGTGATCACTGACGGCACAGTCACGTGATCACGCCTCTCAGTCACGTGATCACCGTATGATAAACACGTGATCAGTGAACGACCAGCCAAGTGATCACTGCATGCGCGGTCAGGTGGTCAGTTCCTGATCAGCCACCTGATCAGTGCGTGCACAGTCCCCTGATCAGCGCCTGTCAGTCACTGATCACTGCCTGATAAACACGTGATCAGTGCCCGAACAGCCACGTCATCAGTGCATTCGCAGTCACGTGATCAGTGCATGATAGCCACGTGATCAGTGCGTGCACAGTCCCATGATCAGCGCCTGTCAGTCACTGATCATTGCCTGATAAACACGTGATCAGTGCCCGATCAGCCACGTCATCAGTGCATGCGCAGTCACGTCATCAGTGCATGATAGCCACGTGATCAGTGCATGCTCAGTCACGTGATCTGTACTTGATCAGCCACGTGATCAGTGCCTGCAGAGTCACGTGATCAGGGCCTGCTGAGCTGCGTGATTCCTGCCGGCTCATCTGCATGACAATTGCCAGCTGAGCTGCGTGATTCCTGCCTGGTCACGTGCTTGATTATTGCCAGTTGAGCAGCATGATTCGTCACTGCTGAGCTCCATGCTTATTGCCTGCTGATTGCGTGGTTCGTGTCTGCTCAGCTCTTTGAGTATTGCCTCCTGAGGTCCCTGTTCGGTCGCCACCTGCCGGGGACCAGCCCCAACTGATCCAGGGTATTCAAAGGAGAGATGGCCTAGGCGACTATTTATATGCTAATCAGGGATGTCAAGAATAATAGTATGAGGAGAGCTCAGTAGGAAAATTCGGTGGAGAAAAGAGACTGAGTAGCTTGGATTACGCGGAAGACCAATCAAACTTCAAGACAAGAAGTTTGCACCACTTACGTAGGCCGCAGGCGCCCTCTTGAATAGCGAAAGGTGCCTCACCCTAGACACCTTCTCGAGTGGGTCTTAGCAGCCCAGGCATAATTAGTAAGCGTGGTGGGTTCCGCGCTCCAGATGGAGACTCAGCTGGAAGTTAAAGGGAAGAATGACAAGAAACTTTATGAATTGGAGCTGTAAGTTAACTCTTTGACAGAGAGAGCGAGATGGTGGTGGGGGACAGCCCCCAGTGAAATCAGAGGTAAGAGTACAAAGCAATACAGTACGCAGACTCTTTTTTTGGGGGGGAGATGCTCGAGACTATCCGGGTGGACTCCTGAGGCTCGATCCCGCATTTGCGTATGCCGAGCCTCCTTCCTCATGACCTTTGTCCAGAGTGGAATGCCTCCCCGGCTCCCGGCACACGATCAGTGCATGCTCAGTCACGATATCAGTGCCTGCTCAGCCACGTGATCACTGACGGCACAGTCACGTGATCAGCGCCTCTCAGTCACGTGATCACCGGATGATAAACACGTGATCAGTGAACGACCAGCCACGTGTTCACTGCATGCGCACTCAGGTGGTCAGTTCCTGATCAGCCACCTGATCAGTGCGTGCACAGTCCCCTGATGAGCGCCTGTCAGTCACTGATCACTGACTGATAAACACGTGATCAGTGCCCGAACAGCCACGTCATCAGTGCATGCGCAGTCACGTCATCAGTGCATGATAGCCACGTGATCAGTGCGTGCACAGTCCCATGATCAGCGCCTGTCAGTCACTGATCATTGCCTAATAAACACGTGATCAGTGCATGATGAGCCATGTGATCAGTGCCTGATCAGCCACGTCATCAGTGCATGCGCAGTCACGTCATCAGTGCATGATAGCCACGTGATCAGTGCATGCTCAGTCACGTGATCTGGACTTGATCAGCCACGTGATCAGTGCCTGCAGAGTCACGTGATCAGGGCCTGCTGAGCTGCGTGATTCCTGTCGGCTCATCTGCTTGACAATTGCCAGCTGAGCTGCGTGATTCGTGTCAGCTCCTCTGACACGACATTGCCAGTTGAGCAGCATGATTCGTCACTGCTGAGCTCCATGCTTATTGCCTGCTGATTGCGTGGTTCGTGTCTGCTCAGCTCTTTAAGTATCGCCTCCTGAGGTCCCTGTTCGGTCGCCACCTGCCGGGGACCAGCCCCAACTGATCCAGGGTATTCGAAGGAGAGATGGCCTAGGCGACTATTTATATGCTAATCAGAGATGTCAAGAATAATAGTATGAGGAGAGCTCAGTAGGAAAATTCGGTGGAGAAAAGAGACTGAGTAGCTTGGTTTACGCGGAAGACCAATCAAACTTCAAGACAAGAAGTTTGCACCACTTACGTAGGCCGCAGGCGCCCTCTCGAATAGCGAAAGGTGCCTCACCCTAGACACCTTCTCGAGTGGGTCTTAGCAGCCCAGGCATAATTAGTAAGCGTGGTGGGTTCCGCGCTCCAGATGGAGACTCAGCTGGAAGTTAAAGGGAAGAATGACAAGGAACTTTATGAATTGGAGCTGTAAGTTAACTCTTTGACAGAGAGAGCGAGATGGTGGTGGGGGACAGCCCCAGTGAAATCAGAGGTGAGAGCACAAAGCAATACAGTAGGCAGACTCGGGTTTTTTTTGGGGGGGAGATGCTCGAGAATATCCGGGTGGACTCCTGAGGCTCGATCCCGCATTTGCGTATGCCGAGCCTCCTTCCTCATGACCTTTGTCCAGAGTGGAATGCCTCCCCGGCTCCCGGCACATGATCAGTGCATGCTCAGTCACGATATCAGTGCCTGCTCAGCCACGTGATCACTGACGGCACAGTCACGTGATCAGCGCCTCTCAGTCACGTGATCACCGTATGATAAACACGTGATCAGTGAACGACCAGCCACGTGATCACTGCATGCGAGGTCAGGTGGTCAGTTCCTGATCAGCCACCTGATCAGTGCGTGCACAGTCCCCTGATCAGCGCCTGTCAGTCACTGATCACTGCCTGATAAACACGTGATCAGTGCCCGAACAGCCACGTCATCAGTGCATGCGCAGTCACGTGATCAGTGCTGAGAGCCACGTGATCAGTGCGTGCCAGTCCCATGATCAGCGCCTGTCAGTCACTGATCATTGCCTGATAAACACTGATCAGTGCATGATGAGCCATGTGATCATGCCCGATCAGCCACGTCATCAGTGCATGCTGCCATAGCGCAGTCACGTATCACGCCATGATACCATCGTGATCAGTGCTGCCACTAGTCACCATGACAGCTCCTTCAGTCACTGATTTCATTGCCTGCATAAAACACTGATCAGGCATGAATGAGCCATTGTATCATCACCATCAGCCATCTCATCGGCATGCCATACACTCATTCAGTGCATGATACACTGATCGTGCAGCTCAGTCACGTATATCTGACTTGAATGAGCCCAGTCATCAGTGCACTGCAGATGTCACAGTACAGAAGCCTGCTGTAGCTGCTCATTCCTGCTGCTTCATCGGCAATACAATTTCCAACTGAGCTCGTGATCCTTCGGCTTCAGCTGCTGAACATTTGCCAGCTGGCTGCTATTCCTCCTGTCACTCGCTTTAAATTACAGTGATCCCGATTGTTCGTCACGACTAGCTCCACTGCTATTGCTGCTAATTCGTTTCTGTCCGCTCAGCTCTTTGAGTAGTGCCCCTGGAATCCCTGTCAGGTCCGCCACCCCTCCGGGGCCAGCCCCAACTGATCCAGGGTATCGACAGAGAATGGCCTGCGACTCTTTATATGCTAATCAAGATTCAAGAATAATATATGAGGAAGCCTCAGGTAGGAAAAATCTGGGAAAAGAGACTCATAGTTGTTACCGAAGACCATCAAACTTTCAAGACAAGAAGTTTTGCACCACTACGTAGCCAGGCGCTTCTCATATAGCGAAATCCTCCCACCTAGATCACCTTCTCTGGTCTTCAGAGCCCAGCCTAATATAACATTGGTTCCGCGCTCCTAATGAGACTCAGCTGGAAGTTAAAGAAATGACAAAGGAACTTATGAAATTGAGCTTAAGGTTAACTCTTACCAGAAGAGAGCTACGATTGTGACGCCACCCAGTAAAAATCAGCAGAGACAGCACAAAGCAACATAGCCAGACTACCGTTTTTTTTTGGGTGGGGGAATGTCGAGAACATCCGGTGAGACTCCGAGGCTACGATCCCGCATTTGCGTATCCGACCTTCTCTTCATGACCTGTCCAGAGTGGAATGCCCCCGCCCCGCACAGATCAGTGCATGCTCAGTCACGATTATCAGTGCCTCGTCCAAGCCAGTGCATTCACTTACGGACAGTCACAGAGATATCGCCTCTTCAGCACGGGATCACCGATTATGAACAACACGATCATGAACGACCAGCCACGTGATCAGCGCAATGCGCGCAGTGCTCACTGATTCAGCCACACATCAGTGCGTAGCACATCCCCTGAATCAGCGCCTTGTACAGTGACTGATCACCCTGATATAACACAGTGATCAGTGCTACCAACAGCCACGTAATCGTTCGAGCGCATCACGTTCTGCATTGACAGCCACTGATCAGTGCGTGCCCGAGCCCCTCCATCAGTCCTGTCAGTTCACTGATCATTGCCTGATAAACACGTGATCAGAACATATGGAGCATGTTACAGTGCCCGATCAGCCACTCATCAGGCATGCCAGATACTTCAGTGCATGAGACCACATATCAGTCGTGCACCGTCCCATACAATCGCCTGTCAGTCACCTAATTGCCTGCTATACAACACCATGATCAGCTGCATGGATGACCATATGTGATCCGTGCCCGAATCAGCACCGTCATCAGTTGCATGGCGCTATGGCACCCAATCAGTGCATCAGACCACCGTGTATGCATGCTCGAGTCACTATCTGGACTTACCAGCCACTGACAGTGCCTAGCAGAGTCACTGAATCAGGCCTGCTGAGCTGCTGATTCCTGCCGGCTCATCTCGCAGAACAATTGCCCAGACTCGACGCTTGCGTGCATTCCGCCGGTCGCTCATCTGTTGCAATTCCCATAGCGCGGAATCCTCCTGGTACGTGCTGGATTATTGCCAGATTGGCAGCATATGCGTCCACTGACTGAGCTCCACTATTGCCTGCAATTGCGGTGTTCGTGGTCTGCCACTCTTGAGTATTGCCTTCCTGAGGTCCCTGTCGTCGCCACCTCGACCACCCCAACTGATCCAGGTATTCCAAGAGATCATGCCTAAGGCGACTATTTATATGCTAATCGATAGTAAGAATTATAAAAGCCCAGAGATAAATCGGGACAAAAGAAGCCGAGTAGCTTGGTTTACGCCGGAAGAACCATCAAACTCAATACAGAAGTTTCACACTTAGTAGCCGCAGGCGCCACTCTGAATAGCAAAGTCCTCACCCTAAACCTTCTCGAGTGGGTCTTAGCACCAGGCATATAGTCAAGCTATGTGGATCCAGCCGCTCCAGATGAACTCGTCGAAGTTACAAGAGATGACAAGTATAACTTATGAATTCAGCTCTAAGCAACTCTTTACAGAACGAGCGAGATGGTGTTGGGAAGCCCGCATGAATAATCACAGCTGAGAGCATAAAGCAATACAAGTGGCAACTCCCTGTTTTTTTTGGGGGAAATTTCGAACATCCGAGTGGATCCTGCAGGCGGCCCAATCCCGCATTTGCGGTATGCCGAAGCTCCTTTCATGACCTGTGTCCAGAGTGAATGCCTCCCGGCTCCCAGGCATCATTGATCAATGCCATGCTCAGTTCTACGTACTCAGTACTCTTCAGCACTTGATCACTGACTGCACGATCAATATCACCTCTCAGTCACGTATTCACCGATCATGAAACACTATCAGTGACCACCAGCCGTGATCACTGATGCCCGTCAGCGTCATCCTGCATCATCACACCCTGATCAGTGCGTGCAATCAGTCCTCCTCACTCAGCGCCCGCAGTCACTATCACTGCCTGAAAAACAGACAGGCCGAACAGCCACCTCACAGTGCATCACATCACTATCAGTGCATATGCACGAATCAGTCGTGCCATCCCATGGATCATCGCCTTTCATCACTGATCATCTGCCTGGATAAAACACCTTGATCAGGCAGTGATCTTCTCAGTGCCTCCAGAAGTCATGATCAGGCTGCTGACTGCGTGATTCCTGCGGCTCATACTGCTTGCAAATTGCCAAGCTTAGCTGCCGTATTCCTTGCTGGTCACGTGCTTGATATTGGCCACGTCTGACAAAGGCCATGATTCGTCACTGCTGAGCGCTCCATGCTTATGAGCCTTGCTATCTGGGTGTGGTCTGCTCAGCTCTTTGATTATGCCTCCTGATCCTCTTCGGTCGCCACCTGCCGGGACCACCCCAACGATCCAGGTATCAACAGAGTGCCTAGCGACTATTATTTGCTAATCAGAGATGTCAAGAAAATAGTATGAGAAGCTCAGTAGAAAATTCGGTGGAAAAAAGAGACTGAGTAAGCTTGTTTACGGCGCGAAGACCAATCAAACTTCAGAGAGAAGTTTGCACCACTTACGTAGCGCAGGCCCCTCGAATAGCGAAAGTTGCCTACACCTAACACCTTCTCGATGTGGTCTTACAAGCCACCAGCATAATTAGTAAGCGTGGTTTCCGCGCTCCAGATACTCACTGGAATAAAGGAAGAATGACAAGAACTTTATGAATTGGAGCTGTAAGTTAATCTTTGACAGGAGATGCGAGATGGTGTGGGGGACACCCCCAGTGAAATCACAGAGTGAGAGCACAAAGCAATACAGTAGGCAGACTCTGCGTTTTTTTGTGGGGAGTCCTGAAAACATTCCGGGTGGACTCCTGAGGCTCGATCCCGCATTTGCGTATGCCGACCTCCTTCTTCATGACCTTTGCCAGAGTGGAATGCCTCCCGGCTCCCGCACAATGATCACTGCATGCTCCTCACATAACGCCTGCTCACACGTGATCACTGTACGGCACAGTCACGTTGATCAGCGCCTTCTCAGTCACGCTGAATCACCGATGCAAAATCACGATTCACTGAACGACCCAGCCACGTGATCATGCATGCGGCTATGTCAGTTCCTGATCAGCCACCTGATCTAGTGCTGCACAGTCCCCTGATCAGCGCTGTCAGCACGATGATCTGCCTGCATAAACACGTATAGCCAAATCCACGTTCATCAGCATGGCAGCGATCACATTGACCCAGGCATGAGAGCCACTGAATCATCGCACTCATCAGTGCATGGCACACAGTCATCAGTGCTGATAGCACGTGATCAGTGCATGCTCATCACGTGTATCTTTACGTTGATCAGCCACGTGACTCAGTGCCTGCAGATGCACGTACTCAGGGCCTGCTGAGCTGCGTGATTCCTGCCGGCTCATCTGCATGACAATTCGCTAGCTGACTTGATGACTGCGGCCTCTCTGCTTACAAATTGCCAGCTGAGCTGGGATCCTGCCTGGTCACGTCTTTATTATTGCCAGTTGAGCAGCATGATTCTCACTGGCTGAGCTCCATGCTTTGCCTGCTGATTGCGTGGTCGTCTGTCTGCTCAGCTCTTTGAGATATTGCCTCCTGAGGTCCTGTTCGGTCGCACCTGCCGGGACCACCCAACTGATCCAGGTTATTCGAAGGAAGATGGCCTAGCGACTATTATATGCTAATCAGAGATGTCAAGAATAATAGTTATGAGGAGAGCTCAGTAGTGAAATTCGGTAGAGACGCTGTTTTACGCGGAAGACAAACATTCAGACAAGAAGTTTGCACCACTTACTGGAGCCGCAGGCCCTCTCGAATAGCGAAAGTGCCTCACCCTACGACACCTTCTAGTGGGTCTTAGCACCCAGGCATAATTAGTAAGCGTGTGGTTCCGCGCTCCAGCATGGAGACTCAGCTGAAGTTAAAGGAAGAATGACAAGGAACTTTATGAATTGGAGCTGTAAGTTAACTCTGACAGATAGAGCGAGATGTGGTGGGACACCCCCAGTGAAATCACATGTAGACCAAAGCAATACAGTAGCAGACTCCGGTTTTTTTTGGAGATGCTCGAGAAATCCGGGTGATCCTGAGGCTCGATCCCGCATTTGCGATCCGAGCCCCTTCCTCATGACCTTTGTCCAGAGTGGAATGCCCCCGGCTCCCGGCACATGATCAGTGCATGCTCCAGTCGACATTCGTGCCGCTCAGCACTGCAGTCACCATGAATCAAAACACTATCAGTGAACGACCACCACTGACTCACTGCAGCCCGGTCCAGGATTAATTCCTGATCAAGCCACCTGATCATGCGTTCACAGTCCCTGATCAGCGCCCTCAGTCTCACTGATCACTGCCTATAAAACGATGACAGTGCCCCAACAGCCACTATCATGCATGCCAGTCACGGATCAGTGCATAAGGCCACGTTATCATGCGCACAGCCCATGATCAGCGCCGTCAGTCACTGATCATTGCCTGATAAACACGTGATCATGCATGAGAGCCATGTGATCAGTCCCCGATCAGCCACGTCATCAGTGCATGCGCATCACTTATCAGTGAACTGATCACTATCAGCAGCCATCACCTGATCTGGACTTGATCAGCCACGTGATCAGTGCCTGAGTCACTCTATCAGCCTGCTGACTGCGTGATTCTGCCGGCTCATCTGCATGACAATTGCCAGCTGAGCTGGCTGATTCCTCGCGCTCATCTCTGACAATTGCCAGCTGAGCTGCGTGATTCCTGCCTGTCACATCTTGATTATTGCCAGTGTGCAGCATGATTCTCACTGCTGAGCTCCATGTTATTGCCTGCTGATTGCGTGGTTCGTGTCCGCTCAGCTCTTTGAGTATTCTGCCTGAGGTCCCTGTTCAGTCCACCCTGCCGGGACCAGCCCCAACTGATCCAAGGTATATCGAAGGAAGATGGCCTAGGCACTATTTATATGCTAATCAGAGATGTCAAGAATAATAGTATGAGGAGAGCTCAGTAGGAAAAATTCGGGGAGAAAAGAGACTGTGCTTGTTTACCGGGAAGACCAATCAAACTTCAAGACAAGAAGTTGCACCACTTACTAGCCGCAGGCGCCCTCTCGAATAGCGAAAGTGCCTACCCTAGACACCTTCTCGAGTGTCTAGCAGCCCAATAATAGTAAGCGTGTGGTCCGCGCTCCAGATGAGACTCAGCGAAGTTAAAGGGAAGAAGACAAGAACTTTTATGAATTGAGCTGTAGTTAACTCTTTGACAGAGAGCGAGATAGGTGGTGGGGACAGCCCCCAGTTAAACACAGGTGAGGCAAAAGCAATACAGTAGCAGACTCCGTTTTTTTGGGGGGAGATGTTCGAAAATCCGGTGGACTCCTGAGGCTCGATCCCGCATTTGCGTTTGCAGCGCTCCTTCCTCATGACCTTTGTCCAGAGTGGAATGCCTCCCCGGCTCCCGGCACATGATCAGTGCATGCTCAGTCACGATATCAGTGCCTGCTCACCACGATCACTGACCACAGTCACGTGATCACGCGCCTCTCATCACGTGATCACCGTATGATAAAACACGGACGTAGAACGACCAGCCACGTGATCACTGCATGCGCGCGTCAGGTCAGTTCCTGATCAGCCACCTGGATCGTGCGTGCACAGTCCCCTGATCAGCGCCGTCATCACTGATCACTGCTGATAACACGTGATCAGTGCCCGAACAGCCACGTCATCAGTGCATGGCCAGTCACGTATCAGTGCATAATAGCCACGATCAGTGCCGTGCACAGTCCCATGATCAAGCGCCTGTCAGTCACTGATCATATGCCTTATAAACACGGTGATCAAGTGCATGAGAGCCATGTATCAGTGCCGATCATCCACCAGCTGCATCAGGCAGCCATCAGGTCACGATATAGACACCTGTATCATGTCATGCTTCAGTCACGTATCTGGACTTAATCGCCACGTGATCAGGTGCCTGCAGGATCACGTGATCAGGGCCTGCTGAGATGCGTGATTCCTGCCGGCTCATTCTGCATGACAATTGCACTGACTGCCTGGATTCCTGCGGCTCATCTGCTTGACAATTGCCAGCCTGAGCTGCGTTGTTCCTGCCCATGGTCACTCTTGATTATTGCCAGTTGACACATGATTCGCTCACTGCTTTGAGCTCCATGCAATTATGCCCTGTGATGTCGTGGTTCAGTCCTGTCTGCTGCTCTTAAGAGGTATTGCCATCCGTGAACCCCTTGTAGCTCTGTCTTTCCTGTGTCCCTGTTCGCCCAACGCCACTGCCCAAATCTCTCAGTGATCCATCCCCCCAACTGATCCAGGGTATTATCGAGAAAGAGAGGTGACCTAAATGCAGGGTACATTTACCTTATGCTAATACGAGAAGATGTCCTCGCAAGAAATATATAGTATAAGGGAGGCCCAGCCACTAAGCATTATGAAATTACGCGGCTTTATTGAGAAAACGAGGACTGAGTAGGCTTTGTTTACGCGGAAGACCATTCAACTTCAAAGACAAGGAAGTTTTGCACCACTTACGCTAGGGCGCAGGCGCCCTCTGAATTACGAAATGTGCCTCACCTAGACACTCTCGCGCCTCATGGTCTTAGCAGGCCCACATAATTTCGTAACGCTTGGCTGGGCATCCCGTCGCTCCAATGGAGACTCCAGCTGGAAGTTAAAGGCGGACAGTAGATTGACAAGACACTTTAGAATTGGAGCTGTAAGTTATAACTTTCTTGGACCGAAGAAGACGAATGGTGGTTGGGACAAGCCCCCCAGATGAATATCAAAGGTGAAGCACAAAGCAAATTACATAGGGCAGACTCTGTTTTTTTTGGTTTGGAGAGCTCGAGAATATCCGTGGGGAACTTCCTTGAGGGTCGATCCCGCATTTAGATCGGCCTTCTCCTTCCTCATTGACCTCTTGTCCAGAGTGGATCCCTCCCCGGCTCCCGGCAACAGATCAGTGCGATGCTCCACACGAAATCATGCTGCTCAGCCACCGTTGTCACTACGCACCACACTATAGGCCTCCGTCACGGGTCACTATATAAACACTGATCAGGAACGACCGAGCACGTGTTCACTGCATGCGCGGTAGTGGCAGTCCCTGCATCAGCACCTGATCACTGCGATGCACAGCTCCCCTGATATCACGCCTTCACTCACTGTATCACTCCTAATAACACGTGACTCAGTGCTCAACAGCCACCTCCATCATGCGCGCGCATTATCACGTGTGAGAGGACCAACGTGAATCAAGTGCTGCCACAGCCCATTATCACGCCTTGTCAGTCACTAAGATATTGACCTGATAACCTGATCAGTGATGATACCATCTGTATCAGTGCCCATCACGCCCACGTCATCAGACAGCGCAGACGTCATCATTGCCTGATAGCACGTATCAGTGCACGAGCTCCAGTCACGTACACTCTGACTTGACCACGACCACTTGTATCAGTGCGCCAAGTCACCGTACGCAGCCTGCTAGCTTTTTTTTTCTTCGTTTCCTCCGGCTCATCTCATGACTATTGCCACTGAGTGCTGTATTCCTGCTGCTCAATCTGCTGACAATTCCACGATGCGGATTCCTGCCTGTTCACGTGACTTGATTATTTGCACAGATTGACAGCTGATTTTTCACGCGAAGCTCCATCTTATGCCTGTGATTGCGTATTCGGTCTCTCAGCTCCTTTGGTATTCCTCCGAAGTCCCTGTTCGGCGCCACCCACCACCCCAACGATCGTATCCGAAGAATAATCCTAGCGACTATTTAATGCCGACATCAGCAAGTACAACGAATAAATATTATGAGATACTCCTATAGGAAAAGTCGGGGACAAAGAGACTCAGGTCAGCTTGGTTTACGCGAAGAAACAATCAAACTTCAAGACAAGAATTCCTGCACCACTCACGTAGGCCCAGGCCCTCATCGAATAGCGAAACATGCTCACCCTGACACCTGCGATGTCTTAAAGCCCAAGCATAATTATAACGGTGCGGTTCGCGCTCCAGTGGAGACCACGCAAGCTAAAGGAAAGAATGACAAAGAACTCATGAAATTGACTGCTTAACGTTAACTCTTTGCACAGAGAGACGAGAGATGGTGTGGGGGACACCCCCGCACTAATTCCACAGTGCGAGCATAAAGCAATACAAGTAGCAGACTTCCTTTTTTTTTGGGGGGAATCATGCTCCTGAGCACATAATCCGGAGGACATCCGAGGCTCGATCCCGTCATATTGCGTATGCCAGCCTCCCCTCACTACCTGTCCAAGAGAAGCCTCCCGCTCCCGCACTATGATCCTGTGCATGCTCCAGTCACTATTCAGCCCTGCTCAGCCACGAATCACTGACCGCACGAGTGCACGTGCTACGCACGCCTCTCATCACGTGATACGTTCGGAATCTATGATAAAACACGTGATCAGCTGACGACCAGCACATGATCCTGCAATCCGTCAGCGTCATTCCCTGATTCCCACCTGACTTCAATGTGCTGCAAACCCCTGCATCAGCGCCTGTAGTCACGATCCACTGAACTATAAACACTATCCCAAGTGGCCCAACAGCCACTCATCAGGCATCACAGTTCACCCGTACATCGATGATACCACGAGATCATCCGTGCACAGTCCCATAGCACGCCCTGATCAGCACTATCATCTGCACTGATAAACCACCGTGATCCAGATTGCCATGATGAACCACTTATCATCACCTTGCAGACATTGACAGGCCTGCTGATCTGCTGTATTCCCTGTCGGTCTCATCCTGCTTGACAATCCAGCTGAGCTGCGTCATCCTCGCCTAGTCCACTTGCTTGATTAGTGCCAGTTGAAGACAGCGATGATTCTTCACAGCTGATCGCACTGACTTTTGCCTGCTGATTTGGCGTTATATCGACCCCTATATCACTGCTCAGCATCCCGTCCTGAGTATTGCCTCCTAGGCCCCTTTCGACCCACCTGCTGGACCAGGCCCCAACTGATCCAGGATTCAGAAGGAGAGATGGCCTAGCACTATTTATATTGCTATCAGAATGTCAACAGAACAACAGTATGAGGTACCAGATTAGAAATCGTGAAGGAAACCTGACTAGCTCTTTT
The DNA here is from genome assembly GCF_002263795.3 of Bos taurus. Taxonomy (NCBI): domain Eukaryota; kingdom Metazoa; phylum Chordata; class Mammalia; order Artiodactyla; family Bovidae; genus Bos; species Bos taurus. The sequence continues at coordinate 1,799 of NW_020190954.1, read as the reverse complement.
ACCGGAAAGCAACCTCTCAACTCAGAGAAAGTTTGCACCACTACGACCGCAGGGCCTCAAAGCGAAAGTGCCTCACCTAACACCTTCTTCAGTGGCTTTATCACTGCCCAGCAAATCATAAGCATGGTTCCGCGCCCAGATGAGACTCACTGGGAAGTTAAAAGGAAGAATGACAAGGAACTTATTGAACTGACTGTAAGTATAACTCCTTACAAGGGCCCGAATGCTGTGGCACAGCCCCCAGTTAAAACAGAGCTCCATTGAGACTACCAATCAATCTCAGTTAGCAGGAACTCTGGGTTTGGAATCTCGAATATCCGTGACTCCTTGACTCGAGTCACCGATTTGTATCCGACGCTCCTCCTCATGACCTTTTCCAGAGATGGATCCCCCGCTCCCGGCAACATGACTCAATGCATGTCCAGTCACGATACAGCTCCTCTCAGCCACTATCACTCGACGGCACCATCACAGTGATCATCCCTCTCAGTCACGAATCACCGATATAAGAAACAACGGATCATTAGAACACCGCCACTGAATCACGCATGCGCGTCAGTTGTCAGTTCCTGATCACCACCTATCAGTCGTGCACACTCCCCTGTCAGCGGCCTTGCTCAGTCACTATCACTCCGCCTATAAACGACTATCATCGTCCAACACCACTCATCATGATCCATCACTATCAGTGCAGATAGCCACATGCTCCCAGTCCTCACTCCCATGTATCACCTTCACTCACTGATCATTGCTGATAAACACGTCTCATGTATGGATGAACCATCGTGAATCAGCCCGATCGCACTCGATCAGGCAATTCAGCACTGTACAGGGGCATATAGCCACTTGTTAGCATGCTCAGCACTGATCACTTGATCAGCCAAGTATCTGGCCTGCAGAGTCACTATCAGCCGCTGCAGATGCATATTCGCCGTCCATCTGCATGACAATTGTCCACTGAGCGCATTATTGCACCTTGCCGGCTCATCTGGCTTGACAAATTGCCATGCTGCGTGATTCCTGACCTGTACGAACTATTATGCCAGTAGACAGCATGATCCCGCCACTCACGTGCTAGCTCCATGCTTCATTGCCTGGATGCCTGTTCGTCGGTCTCTCAGCCTCTGAACTGACTCCTACTCCCTGTTCGCCCATCCTGCCGGGACTCCCCCACACTGTCCAGTATTCGAAGAGGAATGCACTAGCGACATTATATGCTAATCAAGATCTCAAGAATTAAACATCAGGGCGAGGCTAAAAACAGTAGAAAATTTTGTGAAAAAAGAGCACTGAAGTATCTTGTTTAACCCGTCAGACCAAACTTCAAGACAAGAATTGAACCACTTACTGTAGGCCCAGGCTCCCTCTTCGAATACGAAGTTGCCTATCCCCATCACACCTTGATCGATCGTCTAGCCCCAGGCATAATATAAGCGTATTGTGTTCCGCGCTCCAGGTGGAACCTCACTGTTCAAAAGAAGGAATACAAGAACTTTATGAATTGTGCTGATAGAACTCTTGACAAGAAGCATGTTGTTGTGGGGACAGCCCCCAGTGAAAATCAGATCGAGAGCACAAACAATCAGATAGCAGCACTCCCTGTTTTTTTTGGAGTATGCGATAGAGAACACCCGGGACTTCCTAGGCTTCCTAATCCCGCAATGACGTTGGAAGTGCCAAGCCTCCTCATGCCTATCTACATGACCCTGTCCCCAGACTGCCACAACCCCCGCAACATCCGTATCCTCATCACCATTAATCATCTGCCTTCCACCCACCGTTGATCATCCTGACCATAC
>NW_020190953.1:19528-60059 GCF_002263795.3 Bos taurus | reverse complement strand
ATTGTCATGCTGCTTATTTAACTTATCGCAGAGTACATCATGCAAAACGCTGGACTGGATGACTCAAAAGCTGGAATAAAGATTGCTGGGAGAAATCTCGACAAGCTCAGATACACAGATGACACCACTCTAATGGCAGAAAGTGAAGAGCGACTAAAGAACCATTGGATATGGGTGAAAGAGGAGAGTGAAAAAACTGGCTTAAAACTCAACTATTAAAACACTAAGATCATGGCATCTGGTCCTATCACGTCATGGCAAATAGAAGGGGGGGTAAGTGGAAGCAGTCCATCCTAAAGGAGATCAGTCCTGGGTGTTCATTGGAAGGGCTGATGTTGAAGCTGAAACTCCAATACTTTGGCCACCTGGTGTGAAGAACTGCCTCATTTGAAAAGACCCTAATGCTGGCAAAGATTGAGGGAAGGAGGAGAAGGGGACGACAGAGGATGAGATGGTTGGATGGCATCACTGACTCAATGGACAAGATCTTGGGTGAACTCCGGGAGTTGGTGATGGACAGGGAGGCTGGCATGCTGTGGTTCAAGGGGTCACAAAGAGTCGGACACGGCTGAGTGACTGAACTGAACTGAATGGAAGCAGTGACACATTTCATTTTATTGGGCTCAAAAATCACTGCAAATGGTGATTGCAGCCATGAAATTAAAAGACGCTTGCTCCTTGGAAGGAAACTATGACAAACCTAGCTTACATGAATTCTCAGGCACTTTAGTAGTGTCTGGCTCTTTATGACCCCATGGACAGAGGCCCACCAGGCTCCTCTGTCCAGGGGATTTTCCAGATGAGAATATTGGAATGGGTTGCCATGCCCACCACCAGGGGATCTTCCTGACACAGGGATTGAACCCATATCTCCTAAGTGTGCTGCATAACAGACAGATTCTTTACTGCTGAGCCCCCAGGGAAGACGATGACAAACCTAGACACCATATTAAAAAGCAGAGCCTTCACTTTGCTGACAAAGGTCTGTAGAGTCAAAACTATGGTTTTTCCAGTAGTGATGTACAGATGTGTGAGTTGGGTCATTAAGAAGGCTGAGTGCCAAAGAACTGATGCTTTCTAATTGTGGTGCTAGTGATGAGCCTTGAGAATCCCTTGGACAGCAAGGAGAACAAACCCGCCAATCCTAAAGGAAATGAACTCTGAATATTCACTGGAAGGACTGATGCTGAAGCTGAAATACTTTGGCCACCAGATGCGAATAGCTGACTCATTGAAAAGGACCCTGATGCAAAAAGATTGTAGGCAGGAGGAGAAGGGGGCGACCGAAGGTGAGATGATAAGATAGCATCACCAACCGAATGGACATTAATTTGATCAAACTCAGGGAGATAGTGTAGGACAGAGGAGCCTGGCATGCTGCATGCCATGGGTAGTAAATAGTTGGACACGACTGAGCGACTGAACAACCACCACCACCTCCACCGTACCTGTGAGCTTCCCTAAGCTTCCAGAGCCCCACTCTCAGCAGGGCGAAGAAGCTTTCTGTGTCTGTCAGTGGTAAAGGCTGAGACTTAAGTCTTCACACACTCAGTGCCCCCTGCTTAGGTGATGATGGGTTCTTAGAATGCTCATCACTCCCTCCCAGAGCTCAGACCAGGAAGCCTTCTCACGACAGTAATATGGAGCACCTACCGTGGTACAGAAATGGGAGTTGGAGCTGTTTACCCACTCTCCATGTCCTTTCTCCCTTTACATTCATTTGCACATTTCTTCTTGAGTCACCGAATCCAACTCCGCTGATCCCCACCTGGTAACTCTAACAAGCTGCACCTGCATCTCTATCAGGGCGGGTGCACGTACCCCCTGCACTATGTATTTTCCTTCTCTCCCTTCAGAATCTCTAGACTCCCAGACACCACCCTCAAAAGGGGCAGTGATGCAGGGGAGGTTGTGACTCTCATCCACAGCCTGGGTCAAAGCACAGCTGTGTTATATATAACCTCTTTCCCTCTTAGAATGAACCTTATCTTCTAGCTTTCCTCCTGCTTCTTGGCCACCCTGCTCACCGTTTTGCTTTGCTTTTCCCTTAGGTCCATTCCCTGTGTTTCTCCTTTGCACTTCTTTTCTGTTTATGTGTCTGTCTGGTCCACCAGTGTGATATTCCCATCATCCACCACACATCTCTGGTCTTGTTATTTCAAGCACTGCAGACACGTCCTGAGACATGCTAGTAATCAATACGTGTGTACTCAATGAAGGAATATTTTTAGTGACTGACAAGAAAAGCATCTCCTCCATGTAGGAGTCAGTATATAGGTGTCATATTTGTAGCATCATACATAAAGCCTTGTGTCTTGTTCCAGACACTGTAGGAGTGTGACTCTGTCTTGGTGCCCTGGTGCCCTTGCATGTCCCCACTTAGGCTACGTAGGCAAGGCTAAACTGCAGGCTGACTTGAACCTTGTCAGAGAACCTCCTGATTGGTCTTCCAGCAAGGGGGGATAAGCAACCTGATGAAGAGCTGCTATGAGGCCATTTCTCACCTGCCTCCTCATCCAGCTGGAGGTGACACAAAGTTGTTACTCATCCACCTCTGGTTTCAGTTGAACATAGGATGGTCTCCCTAGCTCCAGCTGAGAGTACAGCTGTGGACTGCAGAGCTGCTCAGTGCCATAGGGAACAACTGCGGGCTCCTTCCTGGCAGAGACCCAGCACCTGTAGTGCCTGTTACTGAGGCCCTGTAGCTCCTGCGCTGTGACTTAGGGACTGACTGCCTCACTACTTGACAGTCTAGTGTTGAGTTGTGTGATGTTGCGTGACCAGAATACTGGCTTATTTTGTCATCACACACAGCAAGGAGCATGGTTTTCACTACATGCTATGACTCAGGGTAGCCTTGGCAGTCCTCATTAACAAACCAACCTTAAAATGGATGCCATGTCTGATACCAGCTATTGAATCTGCTATTGAATCAATATATTTATTTAGACAAAATATGTTTCTGAAGTCCAGTTCATTTTAAAAGTTAACCTTATAGCCTACTTGAAATTCAAAATCTATATCACTTGTGAGAGAATTGTAAAGATAAATGTTTAAATGAAAAATTGGAGTAGAATAAACCAAATCCATTTGCAATGTAATGCCTACTTCACATTATTTTGTTTATTCTTCATAACAAATATTTACTGTAAACTTGTAATTTCCACTTTAGAAATGGGGAAACAGATCCAAAGGATGTAAGTACCTTTCTCACCTTCACTCAGTATGTGTCAGAGCCAGTACTGATAATCTTAGTAATGTCACGTGCTGTGCTTAGTCGCTCAGTCGTGTCTGACTCTTTGTGACCCCAGGGACTGTAGTCCGTCAGGCACTTCTATCCATGGGGATTCTTCAGGCAAGAATACTGGAGTGGGTTTCCGTGGCCTCCTCCAGGGGATCTTCCCAACACAGGGATCAAACCCAGGTCTCCAGCAGTGCAGGCGGATTCTTTACCGTCTGAGCCACCAGGGAAGCCCAGTTATGTCATGTCATAGCCAATAAGGAGACAGAGCAGATAAGACTGAAGTCATTTTGTCTCACGAAGTTCCCCTCATTCCTTTCCCTTTTCTTCTAGCTAGGATCTAATCTTGTCAGACAGCTCCATGACCTAGGGGCTTTGTCACATGCTTTTTGGTAAGTTGGGATACACTTATTTAAGTCTCGTGGTAGATTTGAATCTCCCATTTTCAATCCTTTTGGACCTGGATTTTCGTACCTCTGTAAGGGCACAACAGCTGCTATTTATAATCCCGTTATTCGCTAAGCAGAGTGAAGTCTGAATAGGTCCTTTGTTGCAGAAATATTTTTTTTGGTGCATGAGGATGCAGATGGGGGCTCAGAGATGTAAGCGTTTTGTTATTATATTAATAAAAAGGATATAAGGGAGGAATCAGACACCTGGAGGACTTCCCTGTAGCTCAAACGGTAAAGAATCTGCAGGAGACCAGGTTTCGATCCCTGGCCTGGGAAGATCCTCTGGAGAAGGGAATGGCAATCCACTCCAGTATTCTTGCCTGGAGAATTCCATGGACAGAGAAGCCTGGTGGGCTACAGTTCGTGGGGTCACAAAGAGTTGGACACGACTAAGTGATTCACACATGCACACACACACACTCAGACAACTGGAGGGCTTCTGAGATCTGCTGACTATCAAGCCAATGGAGGACGTCATGGAGAAGAAAAGATGTTTGTGGCTGTTCTCTCCCTGCACCCAAAAACCCTTGGAAGGCAAGTCAGAAATGTGTGAAAGATATGCTGTGCCATTTGCCATGCAATTTGACAGCAGTTGTTTTCCTGTCTCCCTACAACCTTTAACAATGGCTTTGGCATTCCATTTCTCTACATATTAAGTTTTAAAACGTGTTTCTCTGTCAATGATTTCATCAGGGACACAGTATGAGATTTGGGTGGCACATTTTGTAAACACATTTATTCAAGAGAAGACCAAAGGCTTTTATGAATTTTTTATGTGTGGGTATATATATGTATGTATATGCATGAACATGTAGATTACACCTAAAGAATGTTATGACCCAATTTTTTTAACCCTAGAAGTGCAAGGGTGGTTTACATATATAAGGTTGCCAATGCAATTCACCACATTAATAGAAAAATGGAGGGAAAACAATTCTATGATCATCACAATTGATGCAGTATAAGTGTTTGATGAAAATTAATCGGTATTCAAGATAGCAAACTAGGAATAGAATGGAACTTACTCTGATAAAGTATATCTAAAAAAAGCAATGTAAACAGGTTGAAATGGAGAAGATTTTTCATTTCCTATTGGGAAAAATGCCGATTATCACCTGCTTTAGTCAAGACTATTCTGGCCAGGTTTGTTCAATGCTGCAAAATGAGGACAGGTTTAAGGTTTAAGCCAGTAGAAACTGTTGATATTCAAATATAATAGTATATTTTGAAAAGTAAAAATAATGTAGATCTAAATTTGTGGAATTAATATGCATATTTAGAGGAATTGTTGGACAGAAAATCTATATATAGACATTCTGTCTCTACATACATCCTCAACTAGACAATAAAAATCACAAACCATGAATTTTCAATAACATTAAATACCCGGGGATAAATTTAACAAAAAATGTGCAAGTAGAAAATGAAACTTTATTGACCAAACTTTAATAGTCAAATACGCAATATATGAACAGCATAGATGGTTTCAGTTTATCTTCTTTCAAGCAAATGGCTGCCCTTCACCTATAATATAAACATTAAAAAAGTTACTTAGCAGAACTTTATTTCGATGACAGGAGAGGTATACAAAGTTCACTGCAGTTGTAGTTTTATAAAATGGACTAAAACAGGAACACTAAGGGCGACCCTTTGGCTTACCTTCAGTTAATCCTCTATAGAGATTTTATAGACTTTCCAGGCACATTACCAGTATTTTTAAAAACACACTACTCTTCCTAGTTATACAAGAGAAGAAGGACACTGAGTTCAGAACAAATGAAATCAATGGAATCTATCAGAAGGTAGTTTTCAGTAGAAGGCAAAACTGTGTACACATTCAGTAAAATATCTAACAACAAAAAGCACCCTAAGGAGAACAAAATACACAAAAACTGGAACAAAAAATCCCAAAAAAGTATCATTTAAATGCGTTGGTTTGAAATAATATTCCAAATATAGGATAGCTAAACAGTTGTTATCTCTGTTACTGCTTAAGTGAAGTAAATAAAATGGCCAGTATTACATTTGTTTCTTCTCTACTGTCGAAAACTGTAGAAATTTTCATTTGTTCTAATTTATCCCTGATATGGTGGTTTTAAGTCGGTTGAACATTTGTCCCCTTTTTTACTTGGGGCCCTCATGTAATTCTAAATGTTTCTTTTCACCCTGGGAAGCATTCCAGTTGGTATAATAAATTATATGTGACACTAATTTTAAGTCATTACTATCACTGGCGACATGGGGACATCAAAATGTGAAGCAGAAATAGGATTGTTTCTCACAGCCACACCAAAAAAAAAAAAGAAAGAAAGAAAAAAAGGAGAGAAGAAAAGGGAGAGCAAGAGGGAGTATGAGTGAGAGAGAAAAGCAAGTAGGAAGAGAGAAAGAAAATCTGGAAAAGCAGATTTTTTTGTTTCTAAGTGATAATGGCTTTTGAGAGAAAACTGACCAATTTCAAAAGTTCATCCACGGTATTTGTGATGTTTAGTTATTTAGTTACTGTGGGGTATGTTAAATAATATGTTTTTCTACCCTACTAGCCATTTCATCAATATTCTGAAAATATTTGAGTTCCAGATTATACCCTGTTTTAATTCTGTAATATACTGTTAGTGTCTTGTTCATATTTCTAATTATGTGTACTTGGGCTTTGTCCATTTGCTTCACAATGATGTAACCTAGAGGAATGGACTGGCAGTTTGGCGTTGGCAGATACAAACCATTTCATTCAGAATGGATAAACAACAAGGTCCTACTATACAGCACAGGGAACTAATGTCCAGTCTCCTGTGATAAATCACAATGGAAAAGAATATTAAAAAATGTGTGTGTATGTATATATATTAAAATTTATGTAAACTACCACATTGTCTTTATTTATTAGTTGAGTTTATTTTCCTCTTCCTAACACTTCATACCTGTCTTTTAATAAATATCTTTTTCTTTTTCCCTTAGGTTTATTCTGTTGCTCTTTTTCTTACCTTTTATGTTGGATGTAGAATTTTATATTTATGTACCTTGTAATTTATGTATTTTTCTTTTTAAATACCACACATGTTTAGGGCTAAGATTTTTCTATGAGAACATTTTAATCATGTTCTGTAGTTACTTGTAAGTCATCTGAAAGTTGTATTTTCATCTAATTGTTCAAATGGAATGGAAAAAAAAATGTAAGGTGAAAATATTTAGAAGGCTAATACACAGTAAATTCTTCCCTAACTATGAAGTTCCTCCTTTAAAATCAGAACCATGCAATTTATTGTCAGCAAGTTGGAAAACAGGTATGTGAAAGATACTAGGTTGATTACGCAGGAAGAACTAGTTACAATTTTTGGCCTTCAAAACTTTTTAAACTCATGTATCAAAGAGGAAAAATAACATACTTGATACGGTTAGAGATGATTATATCATGAGGCTCAGATTTTTATTAGTTCTTTAAGAGCGAGAGTGGGGTATGTGGCAAAACCTTCATAGTATTGTAAAGTAATCATCCTCCAATTAAAATAAGCAACCTCCTCGCCCCCCCCCAAAAAAAAGACCAAACGTGGGGGCAGGTAGTGTGCTTAGCATATGTATCTTACTCACACCTGCCTTGAATATCACTGACTAAATGCACTCTCTCAACTTGATCAGCCACAGAAACAGGAAACTAGACTATCTTTGGCCATTTTATTATTCAGTCATTTCATGCTTCCCTGGGGAAAGGATTTAAAATGCAACTATTTTTTAAAGAGCTAGAGAATTCAGAATTTGAGAGAATTTAACATACATCAAGCAGAATGTTGGCTCATTTTCTTTTATAAAAAATTAATTAATTGATTTTAATTGGAGACTAATTACAATATTCTGGTGGGTTTTGCCATACATTGACATGAATCAGCCACAGGTGTACATGTGTCCCCCGTCAGAAAATGAAATCTCAATTCCCCTGTTATAATTTGACTCAAAATGACATTTTATGATAAATACATCCTACAAAACAGAGTATTCTTGTATGCATTCCATCAAAGAGAATCAGAGAATGCAAAAATCAGCATTGAAAGATCAGCATCTGCGTGTATCTGTTCTGAATTCACAACTTACATGAGTAAAGTTGAGTTTAGAAGTTAAGGGATTTCACAGAATCACACACATTATGCTAAAGCTGGTACTAGAACCTACTTGGATGCCTAAGCATATTTCATATAAACTGATATTTATTACAAATGCATTCCATATTTGCTACAAGCAGAAATTATAAAAGAACCTGAAAATTATTAGCTGTTGCTTAAAGTACTTATACTCAAGAGAAGAAAACGGTTTCCTATTTTCAATTCGATATGGCTTTGATCCTGTCTGTTTCTTTATTTGAAAGTCTGTAAGTCAGGCATTCAGGCATCTGGGGTCTGAACTATCTTTCAAAGAATATGTGAACTCTGTTATTAAAATAATAGTAATGTTCCCTCTATATTAGTAAAGATATTCTGAAAAACAGAAACCACATAAATTACTTTCTGAATGGATGACATACCTGCTTCTGGCATTTCAACAGGCTCTATATTTGATGCAAACTCCTCCCTGACATCGGGACCATCTCCACCTTCACCCCCAGTCTTTGCCAGAGCCAATTGCTGGAGAGCAGCTTCCAGGCCAGAATCTTTAAAAAAAAATGCATCAATTCAGCTGTAAAGCATACGATATAAACAAGGGAATGATGATATTCATTCCCTCGGTGTTATGAATTAAAAGCCTGAGGTTAGTATGCTAAAAATGTGATGAATAAGAACCTCAGGAGCATTCTTCCGGGAATGTTTTGCTGGAGAAAAAGGAAAGCAGAATTTTCCGAATGTTATTACCATTTTCCTTTTCCAGGGTTGTCCTCAGACAACTTAGTTGCCCCCTTCTCTTCGTCTTGAAAACAAGGGAAAATTTGAGCGACCACACTGACCTGCAAACTATACTCTCCTCAGTTTTTTAGGAACTGTCTGAAGTCCTTTTCTAATGTTTCCTTTCCTCTTCTTACTGGTTATGTCTTAAGGCATGACACACAGATACACTTACCTTCAAAGGGATCCTTCTCCTCTTCTTCATCACGATTCACTGGATCCTCTCCATGTACTTCCTCCTTCCCAGGTGTGATATCCTGAATCTCAGCTGGCGGTTCCGCTTGTTGAGGTTGCTCAACACTGGGCTGCTGGTCCTAGTAGAGAGTGCATGCAAAGAAAAACTTTTGTTGTTAATACATCTAATAGCATAAATATACATAATACATAGATATATCTGATTATAAGTAAACCTAACAACATTTTCCCAACACAATTCTATGTACTTACTTTTAATAAAGTTACTCTTTCCACAGAGAAGAGTTAGCTCCCATAAGAGTTACCCAGGAAGACTTTGGAAGTTATTTAAATCTATGTTGGGATGGAACTATGCAGCCTGTTGTTAACGAGCAGGAGGAGGGAGTCATTGGGCACATTTCCAGGGAATTTAACAGTATAATCATCCAGGCAACGCCGGACTATAATATATCTGGATCAATGTTCCTTCCTAAGACAAAGTGTCAGCCTTTATCAGCATGGAAGATCTTTATCACCTCATCTGTACTACTTGACAGTTTCTCAAAAATAAACTTGTGCTAATAGAAAACACCAAATGGTAAGGTTACTCACAACCACAGGTTCATCCACCTGGGAGCAATCTTGCTTTGTAGGTCCCAATGTTGATGCCACTTGCCCACTCATATTTCTCCCTGAAAGCAGAATATTGTGATTTAGAAAATGTATTTAAGAGTACAGCTATATTTGATCACTTTTATGACCTTATGTTGACTTATTTTTTTTTAATGTGAACATACTTTCAAAAGAAAACTCTGGTTAAGTATGAGTGTACGTGCATTTCAATTACACCAAATACAGTCTTTTGCAAAGCCATTTGTGTCTTTGCGAAGCTGGCAGAGAAATCACCTTAAAGTACACAAGAAGGTTGAATTTTTGTGAGGACGTTTGATTTCACAACAGAATTCTCCAACATGAAGGTCTTTAGTGAAATACTGCTAGGAATTCAAAAGCTCAGGACTATTGCTCATGTCACACTCCTATTCACCAGACCTATTTTCCCCAACTCCCTTGGAATTCAGTTGGAACACGAAGAAAGGCTCAGTCTTTACAGCCTGACTATGGCGATTTTCTCAGTGTCTGGGGCTGAAGTGATGCTGCATACAGAGCAACCGGTCCACTTCTCTCTTGGCACCTTACCACAAAACCCGCGATACAGTCACAACCCCACTGCGGTCCCCTTTCTAGGCCTTTCCTTAATCGCCCACCCCAACCCCTGCCCAGGTCCCACTGCCGGCCCCAGATTCTGTGCTCTGTCGTCAGTTTCAGGGCCTCAATGAACCAAATATCTCAAATAGCACCCCCAAGTCTCCCCCCACCATCATCCTACCCCCTGCCCTCCTCTGCCCACTGCCCTTCCTCTCCCGCCATCAAGGCGAGAACTATGGCGTCGCGACATTTGTGAGGAGAAAGATGACTACCTTGAGGGCCTTCCTCCTCAACGGCCCTAGATCGCACTGCCCGACCCGCGCGAAACTTGCTGGCTCCCCCTCACACGCACATACACTTAAACTCCAGACTTGACAGACCTGTGAACCTACCTGGTGAGTCTCAAGTAGTGAGAAAGAACCGGGACTGAATAAAGAGACCCGTCTCAGGCCCAAAGCTCCTCACAGATCGCTCAGCACGGCGTATGGGCACCAAAGCGCATGCGCAGCAACGGATGCGCACGCACACACTGCGCATGCTCACTGAGTTGGGCCTGCGCGATGCAGGTTGGGGTTTTCCTGCCATTGAAGTAGAGTCCTGGAACCGCAGGGTCTCTGGAGGATGAGAAAGGGGCTTGAAGGCTATATTTTTTTCCTTCCAGTGCAGTCTTTCTTATGCATCCACAACCTGTGGTGATAGGTAGTCCCAGGTTACCCTTAGTGGAGAATGTGTCTCAGAAAGACAGTCATGACAGAAATAGATATTATGTTTTTTCATTCCTTTTTCTTTATTCGGCTCTTCAGCAGTTATTTCCACCATTCTGTCTTCCAAGTCACTTGTTTGTTCTCCTGCTCAGTGAGTCTCATATTGATTTCTTCTAGTGTATTTTTCATTTCAGGTATTGTGTTTTCAACTTTGTGCCTTATTTCTTCTAAATCTTTGTCAAACATTTCTTGTATTTTTTTAAATCCATGCCTCCATTGTATTTTCAAGATTTTGGATCATCTTTAATATCCTTACTCTAAATTGTTTTCCAGGTAGTTTCCCTATTTCCTCTTCATTTATGTGGTCTTTTAGGTTTTTTTACCTTGCTCTTTTGTCTGTAACATATTTTTTGTCATATCATTGTTTTTGTTAGGCGGAACTGTGTTCTTCTCTCACTGATTGATTGGCCTGAGAATTTTAGCACTGGAGTTTGCAGGCAGTTAAGTAGGGCCAGGACCAGGTGTTTAGATGTGGCCCTCCAGGATTGATTGGCCTGAGAATTTTAGCACTGGAGTTTGCAGGCAGTTAAGTAGGGCCAGGACCAGGTGTTGAGATGTGGCCCTCCAGGAGACCTCACTCCAAATAGTATTCCGTGAGGTCTGAGTGTCTCAATTAATCCAGCAGTTTGGACTTGGTCCTCCCACCACAGGAGCTCAAGCTCATGAATCAAGATCCTGCAAGCTGTATGGCAAACCAAAAAATAAAGGAAAAGAAAAGAAATGTGGAAGACAGTGACAAATAATAAAAAATAAAATAAATAAGAAAACTAACAGGTAAATTAGAAAAATTAAACATATAAATGAAACAATCACTGGAAGGTAAGACACAGCTACACTAGCAAAATAGGGAAATTTTTAAAAAGGTAGAAGAAACCTTTGCTGTAAAGGCAGGGCTTAGGTGTGGTGGAGCTCAGGCAGGGTGGGCTTAGGCAGGGGTGTGGCCTATGCTGAGTGTGGCCTGGAGGGGGCCCCAGAGTGCCTCCAGTTTCAGAGTACAGAGGAGTAAGCCTCAGGCCTCAGCAGGTTCCTGGAGGTTGAATGTGGGGAGTGGGGGCAGAAACACCAGGTGCATTCCTCCATAACCCCAAAGGTCCTTCCCCATCCCCACAGATCCCCTCGAGGTAAAAGTGCCTCTCCAGGTGTGGGAACTTGTCCTCCCCTAGCTGCACCTCAGGAGCACTGATCCCACCTAGCCTGCACATCTCCTTCCCCCTCGTTTCCCCCTTCCCCACACCATACAGGGTTGTTTGGGTGTTCTTCTGGTCTGCCTGGGATTCAAGGCTCCTTGCCAGTATCCAGTAGGTGCCCAGGATGTTTCACTTTCTTGATAGTGTCCTTTGAAAGATAAAAGTTTTCATTTTGATGATTCCAAATTGCCTGTTTTTGTTTCTTTTGGTGCTTGTGCTTTTGTAGCATATCTAGGAAATCATTGCCTAATCCAACATTAACATTTACATCTCTGTTTTCCTCTGAGTGCTTTATAGTTTTAGCTCTTATATTTAGGTTTTTGATCAATTTTTAGTTAGTTATACACAGTGTGAGGTATAAGTCTAAACTGATTCTTTTGCTTGTGAACATCCAGTTATCCCAAGACCATTTGTTGAAACATTATTCTTTGCCATTGAATGGCCTCTGCACCCCTCACAATAATCAATTAACCACAGAGATATGGTTTTGTTTCTTACATCTCCATTCTATTCTGGTATCTGTCTATATACAATCCTTATGTCACTACCATTGAAGGAGGAAACAGATAGAACCGGCTCCATCTTTTTTTTTTTTTTTTTTTGCAGTAATTTATTTTATTTATTTTTTTTTATTCTTCCAGTTTTATTTTATTTTTAAACTTTACATAATTGTATTAGTTTTGCCAAATATCAAAATGAATCCGCCACAGGTATACATGTGTTCCCCATCCCGAACCCTCCGCCCTCCTCCCTCCCCATACCATCCCTCTGGGCCGTCCCAGTGCACCAGCCCCAAGCATCCAGCATCATGCATCGAACCTGGACTGGCAACTCGTTTCCTACATGATATTTTACATGTTTCATTGCCATTCTCCCAAATCTTCCCACCCTCTCCCTCTCCCACAGAGTCCATAAGACTGTTCTATACATCAGTGTCTCTTTTGCTGTCTCGTACACCAGGTTATTGTTACCATCTTTCTAAATTCCATATATATGCCTTAGTATACTGTATTTATGTTTTTCCTTCTGGCTTACTTCACTCTGTATAATAGGCTCCAGTTTCATCCACCTCATTAGAACTGATTCAAATGTATTCTTTTTAATGGCTGAGTAATACTCCATTGTGTATATGTACCACAGCTTTCTTATCCATTCATCTGCTGATGGACATCTAGGTTGCTTCCATGTCTTGGCTATTATAAACAGTGCTGCGATGAACATTGGGGTACACGTGTCTCTTTCCCTTCTGGTTTCCTCAGTGTGTATGCCCAGCAGTGGGATTGCTGGATCATAAGGCAGTTCTATTTCCAGTTTTTTAAGGAATCTCCACACTGTTCTCCATAGTGGCTGTACTAGTTTGCATTCCCACCAACAGTGTAAGAGGGTTCCCTTTTCTCCACACCCTCTCCAGCATTTATTATTTGTAGACTTTTGGATCGCAGCCATTCTGACTGGTGTGAAATGGTACCTCATAGTGGTTTTGATTTGCATTTCTCTGATAATGAGTGATGTTGAGCATCTTTTCATGTGTTTGTTAGCCCTCTGTATGTCTTTTTTGGAGAAATGTCTATTTAGTTCTTTGGCCCATTTTTTGATTGGGTCGTTTATTTTTCTGGAGTTGAGCTGTAGGAGTTGCTTGTATATTTTTGAGATTAGTTGTTTGTCGGTTGCTTCATTTGCTATTATTTTCTCCCATTCTGAAGGCTGTCTTTTCACCTTGCTAATAGTTTCCTTTGATGTGCAGAAGCTTTTAAGGTTAATTAGGTCCCATTTGTTTATTTTTGCTTTTATTTCCAATATTCTGGGAGGTGGGTCATAGAGGATCCTGCTGTGATGTATGTCGGAGAGTGTTTTGCCTATGTTCTCCTCTAGGAGTTTTATAGTTTCTGGTCTTACGTTTAGATCTTTAATCCATTTTGAGTTTATTTTTGTGTATGGTGTTAGAAAGTGGTCCAGTTTCATTCTTTTACAAGTGGTTGACCAGATTTCCCAGCACCACTTGTTAAAGAGATTGTCTTTAATCCATTGTATATTCTTGCCTCCTTTGTCGAAGATAAGGTGTCCATATGTGCGTGGATTTATCTCTGGGCTTTCTATTTTATTCCATTGATCAATATTTCTGTCTTTGTGCCAGTACCATACTGTCTTGATAACTGTGGCTTTGTAGTAGAGCCTGAAGTCAGGTAGGTTGATTCCTCCAGTTCCATTCTTCTTTCTCAAGATCGCTTTGGCTATTCGAGGTTTTTTGTATTTCCATACAAATTGTGAAATTATTTGTTCTAGCTCTGTGAAGAATACTGTTGGTAGCTTGATAGGGATTGCGTTGAATCTATAAATTGCTTTGGGTAGTATACTCATTTTCACTATATTGATTCTTCCAATCCATGAACATGGTATATTTCTCCATCTATTAGTGTCCTCTTTGATTTCTTTCACCAGTGTTTTATAGTTTTCTATATATAGGTCTTTAGTTTCTTTAGGTAGATATATTCCTAAGTATTTAATTCTTTCTGTTGCAATGGTGAATGGAATTGTTTCCTTAATTTCTCTTTCTGTTTTCTCATTATTAGTGTATAGGAATGCAAGGGATTTCTGTGTGTTGATTTTATATCCTGCAACTTTACTGTAGTCATTGATTATTTCTAGTAATTTTCTGGTGGACTCTTTAGGGTTTTCTATGTAGAGGATCATGTCATCTGCAAATAGTGAGAGTTTTACTTCTTCTTTTCCAATTTGGATTCCTTTTATTTCTTTTTCTGCTCTGATTGCTGTGGCCAAAACTTCCAAAACTATGTTGAATAGTAATGGTGAAAGTGGGCACCCTTGTCTTGTTCCTGACTTTAGAGGAAATGCTTTCAATTTTTCACCATTGAGGATAATGTTTGCAGTGGGTTTGTCATATATAGCTTTTATTATGTTGAGGTATGTTCCTTCTATTCCTGCTTTCTGGAGAGTTTTTATCATAAATGGATGTTGAATTTTGTCAAAGGCTTTCTCTGCATCTATTGAGATAATCATATGGTTTTTATTTTTCAATTTGTTAATGTGGTGTATTACATTGATTGATTTGCGGATATTGAAGAATCCTTGCATCCCTGGGATAAAGCCCACTTGATCATGGTGTATGATCTTTTTAATGTGTTGTTGGATTCTGATTGCTAGAATTTTGTTAAGGATTTTTGCATCTATGTTCATCAGTGATATTGGCCTGTAGTTTTCTTTTTTTGTGGGATCTTTGTCAGGTTTTGGTATTAGGGTGATGGTGGCCTCATAGAATGAGTTTGGAAGTTTACCTTCCTCTGCAATTTTCTGGAAGAGTTTGAGCAGGATAGGTGTTAGCTTTTCTCTAAATTTTTGGTAGAATTCAGCTGTGAAGCCGTCTGGACCGGGGCTTTTGTTTGCTGGAAGATTTTTGATTACAGTTTCAATTTCCATGCTTGTGATGGGTCTGTTAAGATTTTCTATTTCTTCCTGGTCCAGTTTTGGAAAGTTGTACTTTTCTAAGAATTTGTCCATTTCTTCCACGTTGTCCATTTTATTGGCATATAATTGTTGATAGTAGTCTCTTATGATCCTTTGTATTTCTGTGTTGTCTGTTGTGATCTCTCCATTTTCGTTTCTAATTTTGTTGATTTGATTTTTCTCCCTTTGTTTCTTGATGAGTCTGGCTAATGGTTTGTCAATTTTATTTATCCTTTCAAAGATCCAGCTTTTGGTTTTGTTGATTTTTGCTATGGTCTCTTTTGTTTCTTTTGCATTTATTTCTGCTCTAATTTTTAAGATTTCTTTCCTTCTACTAACCCTGGGGTTCTTCGTTTCTTCTTTTTCTAGTTGCTTTAGGTGTAGAGTTAGGTTATTTATTTGACTTTTTTCTTGTTTCTTGAGGTGTGCCTGTATTGCTATGAACTTTCCCCTTAGGACTGCTTTTACCGTGTCCCACAGGTTTTTGGTTGTTGTGTTTTCATTTTCATTCGTTTCTATGCAAATTTTGATTTCTTTTTTGATTTCTTCTGTGATTTGTTGGTTATTCAGCAGCGTGTTGTTCAGCCTCCATATGTTGGAATTTTTAATAGTTTTTCTCCTGTAATTGAGATCTAATCTTACTGCATTGTGGTCAGAAAAAATGCTTGGAATGATTTCTATCTTTTTGAATTTACCAAGGCTAGCTTTATGGCCCAGGATGTGATCTATCCTGGAGAAGGTTCCATGTGCGCTTGAGAAAAAGGTGAAATTCATTGTTTTGGGATGAAATGACCTATAGATATCAATTAGGTCTAACTGGTCTATTGTATCATTTAAAGTTTGTGTTTCCTTGTTAATTTTCTGTTTAGTTGATCTATCCATAGGTGTAAGTGGGGTATTAAAGTCTCCCACTATTATTGTGTTATTGTTAATTTCTCCTTTCATACTTGTTAGCATTTGTCTTACGTACTGTGGTGCTCCCGTGTTGGGTGCATATATATTTATAATTGTTATATCTTCTTCTTGGATTGATCCTTTGATCATTATGTAGTGACCTTCTTTGTCTCTTTTCACAGCCTTTGTTTTAAAGTCTATTTTATCTGATATGAGTATTGCTACTCCTGCTTTCTTTTGGTCCCTATTTGCATGGAAAATCTTTTTCCAGCCCTTCACTTTCAGTCTGTATGTGTCCCCTGTTTTGAGGTGGGTCTCTTGTAGACAACATATGTAGGGGTCTTGTTTTTGTATCCATTCAGCCAGTCTTTGTCTTTTGGTTGGGGCATTCAACCCGTTTACATTTAAGGTAATTACTGATAAGTATGTTCCCGTTGCCATTTACTTTATTGTTTTGGGTTCGAGTTTATACACTGTTTTTGTGTTTCCTGTCTAGAGAATATCCTTTAGTATTTGTTGGAGAGCTGGTTTGGTGGTGCAGAATTCTCTCAGCTTTTGCTTGTCTGAAAAGCTTTTGATTTCTCCTTCATACTTGAATGAGATCCTTGCTGGGTACAATAATCTGGGCTGTAGGTTATTTTCTTTCATCATTTTAAGTATGTCTTGCCATTCCCTCCTGGCTTGAAGAGTTTCTATTGAAAGATCAGCTGTTATCCTTATGGGAATTCCCTTGTGTGTTATTTGTTGTTTTTCCCTTGCTGCTTTTAATATTTGTTCTTTGTGTTTGATCTTTGTTAATTTGATTAATATGTGTCTTGGGGTGTTTCTCCTTGGGTTTATCCTGTTTGGTACTCTCTGGGTTTCTTGGACTTGGGTGATTATTTCCTTCCCCATTTTAGGGAAGTTTTCCACTATTATCTCCTCAAGTATTTTCTCATGGTCTTTCTTTTTGTCTTCTTCTTCTGGAACCCCTATGATTCGAATGTTGTAGCGTTTAATATTGTCCTGGAGGTCTCTGAGATTGTCCTCATTTCTTTTAATTCGTTTTTCTTTTATCCTCTCTGATTCATTTATTTCTACCATTCTATCTTCTAATTCACTAATCCTGTCTTCTGCCTCTGTTATTCTACTATTTGTTGCCTCCAGAGTGTTTTTAATTTCACTTATTGCATTATTCATTATATATTGACTCTTTTTTATTTCTTCTAGGTCCTTGTTAAACCTTTCTTGCATCTTCTCAATCCTTGTCTCCAGGCTATTTATCTGTGATTCCATTTTAGTTTCAAGATTTTGGATCAATTTCACTATCATTATTCGGGATTCTTTATCAGGTAGATTCCCTATCTCTTCCTCTTTTGTTTGGTTTGGTGGGCATTTATCCTGTTCCTTTATCTGCTGAGTATTCCTCTGTCTCTTCATCTTGTTTAAATTGCTGAGTTTGGGGTGTCCTTTCTGTATTCTGGCAGTTTGTGGAGTTCTCTTTATTATGGCGTTTCCTCACTGTGTGTGGGTTTGTACAGGTGGCTTGTCAAGGTTTCCTGGTTAGGGAAGCTTGTGTCGGTGTTCTGGTGGGTGGAGCTGTATTTCTTCTCTCTGGAGTGCAATGAAATGTCCAGTAATGAGTTATGAGATGTCTATAGTTTTGGGGTGACTTTGGGCAGCCTGTATCTTGAAGCTCAGGGCTGTGTTCCTTTGTTGCTGGAGAATTTGCTTGGTATGTCTTGCCCTGGAACTTATTGGCCCTTGTGTGGTGCTTGGTTTCAGTGTCGGTATGGAGGCATTTGATGAGCTCCTGTGAATGAATGTTCCTTGGAGTCAGGAGTTCCCTGGAGTCAGGGTTTGGACTTAAGTCTCCTGCTTCTGATTATCGGTCTTATTTTTACAGTAGTTTCAAAACTTCTCCTTCTATACAGCACCATTGATAAAACATCTACATTAAAGATGATAAGTTTCTCTACAGTGAGAGTCACTCAGAGAGGTTCACAGGGTTACATGGCGAAGAGAAGAGGGAGGAGGGAGTTAGAGGTGACCCAAATGAGATGAGGTGAATCAATAGTGGAGAGAGTGGGCTAGCCAGTAGTCACTTCCTTATGTGCACTCCACAACTGGACCACTCAGAGATGTTCACGGGGTTATACAGAGAAGAGAAGAAGGAGGAAGGTAACAGAGGTGGCCAGAAGGATAAAAGGGGGGAATGAAAAGGAGGGAGACAGATCCAGCCAGTAATCAGTTCCCTAAGTGTTCTCCACCGTCTGGAACACACAGAAATTCACAGAGTTGGGTAGAGTAGAGAGGGGTTAGGGAGGAGACACAGGCGACCTGGTGGAGAAAAAGGAGGGTCCAAAGGGAGAGAGAGCAGTCAAGCCAGTAATCTCACTCCCTAGTGAAAAATGGGTCCTGAAGATTGGGTCCTTAAAGGTACAAAATTGGTAACAAATACATAAAAGCAAAAATTAAAAATCTAGAGTAGAGTTTGGAATTTCAAAAATACGATGTTAAAGAAAAGAAGAAGGAAAAGAAAGAGAGAAAGAACGAACAAACAAAAACAAACAAGGTCGCGAAAATTATAAAGAAAGTACAGGTACAAAATTGATAACTAATACCAGAAAGCGAAAATTAAAAATCTAGAGTAGAGTTTGGAATTTCAAAAATACGATGTTAAAGAAAAGAAGAAGGAAAAGAAAGAGAGAAAAAACGAACAAACAAAAACAAACAAGGTCGCGAAAATTATAAAGAAAGTACAGCTACAAAATTGATAACTAATACCAGAAAGCAAAATTTAAAAATCTAGAGTAGAGTTTGGAATTTCAAAAATACAATGTTAAAAAAAAAAAAAGAAGAAGAAGAAAAATAAAGAGAGAAAACAAACAAACAAATACGAACAATGTCACAAAAATTATAAAGAAAATACAGGTACAAAATTGATATCAAATACCAAAAAGCATAAATTAAAAATCTAGAGTAAAGTTTGGAATTTCAGATATACAATGTTATATAAAAGAAGAAGAGAAAGAAACAGAGAAGAAGAAAAAAAAAAAAGTCACAGAAATTATATAAAAAAAAAAACCAAAAAAACTATAGGTACAAAATTGATAACATATACCAAAAAGCGAAAATTAAAAATCTAGAGTAGAGTTTGGAATTTCAAAAATACAATGTTAAAGAAAAGAAGAAAAAAACAAAAACAAACAAACAAAAAAAACAAGGTCAAAAAATTATAAAATATATATATATGAAGTTTGCTGAAGAAGAAAAAAATAGGGTCTTTTTTTTTTTTTGCAAAGTAATAGGTTATAAAAGTGAAAATTAAAGGAACAATAGAGGACTTAAAATTTTTTTTTTTATTAAAAAAAAAAGAAAGAATGATCGTAAAAATAATAAAAATATATCTAGGACTTTTTTGTTTTTTTTTTTTTGTGGGTGTTGTGGGTTCAGTTCATTTTTGGCTAGTTCCTTGGTCAGATTTATATTTCTCAAGATCTATAGGCCCCTTCCTATGTAGTCCGTAGTAACCACAGGGTTTTGATCTATTGCCTGTAGCTTCCAAGGCGTTTCCCTCTGTTATATCTTCTTCTGTTTGCTAGTCTCTTCAGTATCTGGTTTCCGCCCTGACTCAAAGGGCACGGTGGAGGACACTTTTTTTTTTTTTTTTTTTTAGGCTTACTTGTTCAGTCGCGCTGTGCGGAGGGAGGGAGGGATGCTGCAAACAAATAACACTGGCGTGGGCTCGCAGTGCCTCAGCCACCCTGGGTCTGCCCCCGCTCACGGCGCGTGTAGCCTCCCTGTCCACACTGCTCGGACTCTAGGTTGTTCCGCCGGGAACAATCTGAGGCTGGCCCTGGGCTGCATGCACCTCCCAGGTCCAAGCCGCTCAGGTTCAGGCACTCGGGTAGTCCTCAGAGGCACAGACTCAGTTGGGCCTGCGTTTTGTGCTCTTCCCAGGTCCGAGCGCCAATTTGCTTTTCCCAGGCGAGCGCCAATGCTGCGACTTATCGCCTCCCCGCCACTCGGTTATCTGGATGTAAAACCGGCGCACCTTCTCAGGCAGATGTTGACCGTCCAGACCCCCAAGAAGTTTTAGTTAGCAAAGAAGCCTGCTTACAATTTTATAGATAATGTCTCTCTGGGGCTGCGATTGCCCCCTTCCGGCTCTGGCTGCCTGTCACCGGAGGGGGAAGGTCTGCAGCCGGCTATGTCTGTTCAGTCCTTTGTTCCGTGCGCGGGCCTGGCGGTCTTAGGTTAGGGCTGGCTTTTCGCGTGGTAGGTATCCCACAGTCTGGTTTGCTAGCCCAAATTATTTCGCTCAGATAGCGCTCAGGGTATTCAGGCCAGATTCTTACTCTCAGCGATGCAGCCCACGCCGCGCCTCCCTGCCCAGCCCCGGTTTGCTAATGGCGGATGCAGGCGTCTGCGCTGCTTCTCCGCTGGGGGAGTTACCGTAGGGCTCGCAATCTGCGAGTTTTAAATTGTTTATTTATTTTTTCTCCCTGTTATGTTGCCCTCTGTGCTTCCAAAGCTCGGCACAGATTCGGCAGTGAGAAGGTTTCCTGATGTTTGGAAACTTCTCTCTTTTTAAGATTCCCTTCCCGGGACGGAACTCCGTCCCTCCCTCTTTTGTCTCTTTTTTTTTGTTTTTAATATTTTTTCCTACCTCCTTTCGAAGAGTTGGGTTGCTTTTCTGGGTGCCTGATGTCCTCTGCCGGCATTCAGAAGTTGTTTTGTGGAATTTACTCGACGTTTAAATGCTCTTTTGATGAATTTGTGGGGGAGAAAGTGTTCTCCCCGTCCTACTCCTCCGCCATCTTGGCTCCTCCCCCTCAGAACCGGCTCCATCTTGAAAGCAGGACTCCATCTTGGGCTGGACTGTGGACATTGAGCTATATGCCCAGTATCTATGGAAACGGCATACCAACTGGAAAACCAGAGCCCCTGGGTGGAAGAGCCCCAGGGCTCATACCTAGACTCTCCATCACCTAAAAGAATACCCTAATTATCTGTGTAACTGAAGAGAATCATAAATTCTATTATGCTTATTGGGGTATGACCACAGCCCTATTGATAATTGTTCACTTTTAACTACCTAGGCTTAAGGCATATGAATCATGGGTTAAGTTTGATTATATCTTTCTTTTCCTTTGTTCAGACTAATTTCAGGGAATTTGGGGAAGTGGGTTTGGGCACATACACTTTAGGGTATACAAGGTTTTCGCAAAAACTGGTCTGGGACCTCCACCAAGAGGAGACTCTGCCTTGGGTGCGCCGGTGTAATAAACTGCACTCCACTATCTGTATTGTTCTTCTGAGTGAGTTTGTTTCGTGGAAGGTGTGGCTATAACACCATATAATGTCTTGATTATTTTGGCTTTGAAGTGGGTTTTGTAGTTGGGAAGTGTAAGTACTTGTTCTTTCTTCACACTGTTTTGGCTATCCCAGGACCCTTTCAATTCTTACAATTCTAGGATCAGTTTGTTGATTTCTGGGGGGAAAGAACAGTTTGAATTTTGATGGGGTTCTATTAGGGGAGTACTGCCATCTTAACACAATAGTAAGTCTTCCAATCCATAAATGTGAGATGCCTTTCCACTTACCTAGACTGTCTTTAATTTCACCCAGCAATGTTTTGTAGTTTTTATTGTACAAGTCTTGACTGTGTATAGAAATATATCTGCTCTTTGTATATGACCTTGTATTCTGTAAACCTGTTGAGCCCCTGTATTGGGTCTAATAGTTTCTGTGGGGAGAGTGTGATTCTTTAAGATTTTCTATACACAAGATTATGTCATCTGCAAATTGAAAAGTTTTACATCTTTTCCAATGTAAATTCATTTTATTTCTTTCCCTTGCTTAATTACCCTGTCCAGAAGCTCCAGAACAATGTGGAATAGAAGTGGTAAGAGATGATATCTTTGTATTGTTCCTGATTTTCAGGGGAAGTCAGTACTTCTGCCTTTTATCATTAAGTACGATGATAGCTGTGAGTTTTTCAGAGATGTTTTATATCAGGTTGAAACTGTTGCCTTTTACTTCTAGTTTGAGTCTGTTTGTCTTGAAGGGACCCTGAATTTTGTCCAATGCTATTCATGTAGGTACTGAGATGCTAATGTGGTTTTTGTCTTTTATTCTGTTGATGTGGTGCATTAATGTATGGATGTGCGAGCTGGACTATAAAGAAAGCTGAGTGTCGAAGAATTGATGCTTTTGAACTGTGGTGTTGGAGAAGACTCTTGAGAGTCCCTGGGACTGCAAGGAGATCCCACCAGTCCATCCTAAAGGAGGTCATTCCTGGGTGTTCATTGGAGGGACTGATGCTGAAGCTGAAACTCCAATACTTTGGCCACCTGATGCAGAGAGTTGACTCATTGCAAAAGACCCTGATGCTGGGAAAGATTGAGGGCAGGAGGAGAGGGGGACAACAGAGGATGAGATGGTTGGATGGCATCATCGACACAATGGCCTTGGGTTTGGGTGGACTCCGGGACTAGGTGATGGATAGGGAGGCCTGGAGTGCTGCGGTTCATGGGGTCACAAAGAGATGGACACGACTGAGCAACTGAACTGATGATGATGATGACTGATTAACTTATTTCAGTCTTAATATTAAATCAAAGTTGCATTCCTGGGATAAATCCTACTTCCTCATGGTATATAATTTGGTTTACTAGTATTTTACTCGGAGAAGGCAATGGCACCCCACTCCAGTACTCTTGCCTGGAAAATCCCATGGATGGAGGAGCCTGGTAGGCTGCAGTCCATGAGGCCGCTAGGAGTCGGACATGGCTATGCGAATTCACTTTCACTTTCACTTTCATGCATTGGAGAAGGAAATGGCAACCCATTCTAGTATTCTTGCCTGGAGAATCCCAGGGACAGAGGAGCCTAGTGGGCTGCCATCTATGGGGTCGCACAGTGTCGGACACGACTGAAGAGACTTAGCAGCAGCAGCAGCAGCAGCAGTATTTTACTAAGAATCTTTGTGTCTATATTCATAAAAATATTGGTCTGTGGTTTTCTTTTCTTGTGTTGTCTTTTTTGGTTTGGTTTGGTATCAGGGTAACAATGGCCTCATAAAATGAAGCAGAAGAATTATCTTCTTTGGGGCTTCCCAGGTTGCACTAGCGGTAAAGAACCTGCCTGCCAATGCAAGAGAGGTAAGAGACGCGGGCTCAATCCCTGGGACAGGTAGATCTCCTGAAGGAGGGCCTGGCAACCCACTCCACTATTCTTGCCTGAAGAATCCCATGGACCAAGGAGCCTGGAGGCCTATAGTCCATAGAAATGGAAAGAGTCAGACATGACGGAAGCAATGCGTGCACATTAACTTCCTTAATAAAGTTATTCATCCTTATTTATTTTTGAGTGACCTTGGTTAGTCAGTATTTTTCAAGAAATGTTCTCATTTTATCCAAGTATCAATTTTTTGGATAACATTTTTCTGCTCTCCTTTCTTAAATAGTTTATTGAAGCATAATTGATATGCAACAAATGGTATATATTTACTGTGTACAATTTGATGAGTTTGGGCATATGCACACAATGATAATATCATCACCAGAATCAAGATAATAGACATATCCAACCCATCCTAAAATTTCTCTGTGTTCTTTGTTTCTTTTCTTGTTAAAGTGTGTGTGTGTGTAGTGAGAACACACTTTTAGATTTACGTTCAACAAATTTTGGGTCTTCCCAGATGGCTCAGTGGTAAAGAACCACCGGCCAATTCAGGAGACATAAGAGACGCAGGTTCGATTCCTGGATCAGGAGATCCCCTGGAAGAGGAAATGGCAACCCATTCCAGTATTTTTGCCTGGAAAATCCCATGGAGAGAGGAGCCTGGTGGGCTATAGTCCACAGGGTCACAAAGAGTCCAATACTACCAACCATGCAAAAAATTTTGAATAACATTTTTAAAATCTTCCTTCATTGTGCATTTAATATCTGAGAGCTCTGTACTGCTGTCTCCTATGGTATTACTGAAGTTGGTAATTAGTG
Source organism: Bos taurus (assembly GCF_002263795.3). Taxonomy (NCBI): domain Eukaryota; kingdom Metazoa; phylum Chordata; class Mammalia; order Artiodactyla; family Bovidae; genus Bos; species Bos taurus. Next base: position 35,825 of record NW_020190953.1, on the reverse strand, counting down.
TCACTCTTCTTTCTCTCTCTCTTTTTTAATCAATCAGGCTATAGGTTTATTATCATATTAATCTATTCACAGTATCAGCCACTGGTTTCAACTGAATTTTTTGGTACTACTGATTTTCTGGTTTCTATTTAATTGATTTCTGCCAAGATGTTTGTTATTCTTTTTTTTTGCTGGATTTGGGTTAAATTTTGTTGTATTCTAGTTTCTTAAAGAAGATTATTGATCCTCGAATGATAATTGGCCTTTTCCCTTTTTTAATACAAACATTTAATGCTATAAATACCCCTCTGTGAATCTTTGGCATCACCTCATAATTTTGATATATTGTATTTTCTATTTCTCCTTTGATCCTTGCATTAATTTGAAGTTTTGTTCAATTTACAAGCAGTTTGTGATTTTCCAGGTCACTTTCCATAGTTAATCTTTATTTTAATTATTTTTTTGGTCAGGAAATATATTTTGTGTGATTTCAGTCCTTTTGAACTTAGTAAGGTTTTTAACTGGCATATTTGGTTGAACTTCCATATTCACTTCAGAAGAATATGTATTTAGTTGCTGTTGCTCAATAAATGGGCTTCCCAGGTGGCGCAGTGGTAAAGAATCTGCCTGCCAACGCAAGAGAGGCAAGAGACGCGGGTTCAATCTCTGGGTCTGGAAAGTCCCCTGGAGTAAGAAATGGCAACCCGCTCCAGTATTCTTCCCTGAAAAATTCCATGGACACTACAGTCCATGGGGTCTCAAACAGTCGGACACAACTGGGACTGGGCACGTTCTATAAATATCAATTAGGTCAAGTCGGTTAATAGTATTGTTCAAGTCTTCTATATATTTTTTCATTGTGTTGCTCACTTACTGTATTAATGGCTGAGCGTGAAAAGTGAAAGTCTTCAACTACAACTGTGGATTGTCTGTTTCTCCTTTCCATTCTCTCAGATTTTGGCTCCTGTATTCTGAAATTGCATACACATTCCTGACTATTATGTCTCCTCAGTGAATTGAATTCTCTATCATTATGTACTGCCCTTTATCTTCCGCAAAAAATCTTCATTCTGAAGTATACTTTTATGATGTTAATTCAGCCTCTCCAGCTTTCGTTTGATTTGGGATTTGGAGGTATAAGTATTTCCACACATTTAATTTTAAATTATTAGCTTATTTAAGGTGAGATTATTTTTTTACCATACATAAATGTGATCTGACAAAGAAGGTCTTTATTTTTATCTGGCTTCATGGGTCTTTGCTGCTGCACTCAGGCTTCTCTCTAGTTGCAGTGTGTGGGCTTCTCTTGCTGCGGCACAAGGGCTTAGTTGCCAGACCAAGGATCAAATCTGTGTCCCCTGCATTGGAAAGCAGATCCTGAACCACTGGACAACCAGGGGAGTCCCCCAAAGTAGGTCTTATAATTGACGTGTGTAGGCAACTTACAATTAGTGGCTAAATCATTCAGTTTTAAATCTACTATCTGGATATGCTTTTCTTTATATCACGTATATTTTTTAGTGACTATTTTCCCGTTTCTTTTCTTCATTTAGATTGGTTATTTCTTTATTAGTCCATTTTATTGCTACTATTGTCTTTCTAGATATACATCTTATTAAAAATCTTTCTAGGGAATTCCCTGGTGGTCCAATGATTAGGATTCGGTGCTTTCATTGCCACGGCCCCAGGTCCAGTCCCTAGCCAGGGAACTAAGATCCCATGAGCTGCATGTATAGCCAAAAAATTCTTTCTAGGGTGGCTCTAGAGTTTACAATATGCATTTTATACTTCTTACAATAGGCCTTCAATTAATGTTATACCCATTTCTTACATAAGAGCCTTCAGTTCACTGCAGTTCAGTCACTCAGCTGTGTCCAACTCATTGATACACCACGAATCGCAGCACACCAGGTCTCCCTGTCCATCATCAACTCCCGGAGTTCACCCAAACTCCTGTGCATTGAGTCGGTGATGCCATCCAGCCATCTCATCCTCTGTCGTCCCCTTCTCCTCCTGCCCCCAATCCCTCCCAGCTTCTGGGTCTTTTCCAATGAGTCAACGCTTCACATGAGGTGGCTAAAGTATTGGAGTTTCAGCCTCAGCATCAGTCCTTCCAATGAACACCCAGGACTGGTCTCCTTTAGGATGGACTGGTGGGATCTCCTTGCAGTCCAAGGGACTCTCAAGAGTCTTCTCCAACACCACAGTTCAAAAGCATCAATTCTTCGGCGCTCAGCTTTCTTCACAGTCCAACTCTCACATCCATATATGACCACAGAAAAACCATAGCCTTGACTAGACGGACCTTTGTTGGCAAAGGAATATCTCTGCTTTTGAATATGTTATCTAGGTTGGTCATAACTTTCCTTCCAAGGAGTAAGCATCTTTTAATTCCATGGCTGCAATCAAAATCTGCAGTGATTTTGGAGCCCCCAAAAATAAAGTCTGACACTGTTTCCAGTGTTTCCCCATCTATTTCCCATGAAGTGATGGGACCAGATGCCATGATCTTCGTTTTCTGAATGTTGAGCTTTAAGCCAACTTTTTCTCTCCCCTCTTTCACTTTCATCAAGAGGCTTCTGAGTTCCTCTTCACTTTCTGCCATAAGGGTGGTGTCATCTGCATATCTGAGGTTATTGATATTTCTCCTGGCAATCTTGGTTCCAGCTTGTGCTTCTTCCAGCCCAGCCTTTCTCATGATGTACTCTGCATATAAGTTAAATAAGCAGGGTGACAATATACAGCCTTGACGAACTCCTTTTCCTATTTGGAACCAGTCTGTTGTTCCACGTCCAGTTCTAACTGTTGCTTCCTGACCTGCATGTAGGTTTCTCAAGAGGCAGGTCAGGTGGTCTGGTACATGGTGTATTTCCCTTTCCTTCCTGCTATCCTTTGTGCTATTGTTTTCCACATTTTATTTTTACATGTGTAACAAACACCACATTGCGCTATTAATATTTTGCTTTAGACGATTATCATTTCAAGACATTAAATATTTTTAAAATGTGTATTTATAAAAAGGTTTTCACCATTTCCAGTATTATTCACTTCTTTGTATAGATACAAAGTTGCTTTTGATATAATCTTCCTTTTCCCTTAAGAACTTTATTAACAAACTTTATAGGGCACATCTGTTAGCAATGAATATTCTCAGATGTTTAGTGTGATAATCATTGGTTTAAGTATTTCCACTTCATCTTCATTTTCAAAAAAGTATTTCTACTAGTTATAGAATTCTGGATGGCATAAATTCTGATGAGAATTTTTCTGCCTTTCTTAATTTTGTTCCTGTGTATGAAACGTGGCTTTTTGTTTCTCTTTCTGCCACTGCTGATGTCAAATCAGAATCACTGCTGATGTTTGAGTCAATCTTCCCATTTGTTGAGCTGACCTTCAGTTATTTTCTGGCTATAGCTATTTTCAATCCAATACAATTTTTTACTATATGCTAGACATGGAGAATTTTACCTTGTTGGGTTCTAGATTTTAGGATAGGAGTAATAGCAATAATGATAATTCCTTTCAGTGATGTTGGGATTGATCCTGTGATGCATTTCAGATGCTTAGAAGGAGATTTATCCTTTTCAGGCCTGATTTCAATCATTGTTAGACTGGACAAGAGCAGTCACTAATCTAGGGCTAATTAGCCCCACTACTGAGGTAATAAGTTGTGAGTAATGTACAAGACACCTGCACATTCTGAGTGTTTTCTTCCCTCTGGCAGGTAAGAAGAACTGTCTCCATCCCTCTGTGAGCTCTGGGATTCCTCCACCCAATCCTTTTCCGTGGTTCTTTTCTTGGCCTTAGGTGCATCCCCCCCACACATAAGCTGATCAGAATTTGTAGGGGACTCCCAGAGATCAGATCAGATCAGTCACTCAGTTGTGACGGACTCTTTGCGACCCCATGAATCACAGCACGCCAGGCCTCCCTGTCCATCACCGAATCCTGGAGTTCACTCAGACTCATGTCCAACGAGTCAGTGATGTCATCCAGCCATCTCATTCTCTGTCGTCCCCTTCTCCTCCTGCCTCCAATCCCTCCCAGCATCAGAGTCTTTTCCAAGGAGTCAACTCTTCGCATGAGGTGGCCAAAGTACTGGAGTTTCAGCTTTAGCATCATTCCTTCCAAAGAAATCCCAGGGCTGATCTTCAGAATGGACTGGTTGGATCTCCTAGCAGTCCAAGGGACTCTCAAGAGTCTTCTCCAATACCACAGTTCAAAAGCATCAATTCTTCAGTGCTCAGCCTTCTTCACAGTCCAACTCTCACATGCATACATGACCACTGGAAAAACCATAGCCTTGACTCGACGAAACTTTGTTGGCAAGGTAATGTTTCTGCTTTTGAATATGCTATCTAGGTTGGTCATAAATTTCCTTCCAAGGAGTAAGCGTCTTTTAATTTCATGGCTGCAATCAAAATCTGCAGTGATTTTGGAGTCCAGAAAAATAAAGTCTGATACTGTTTCCACTGTTTCCCCATCTATTTCCCATGAAGTGATGGGACCGGATGCCATGATCTTTGTTTTCTGAATGTTGAGGTTTAAGCCAACTTTTTCACTCTCCACTTTCACTTTCATCAAGAGGCTTTTTAGTTCCTCTTCACTTTCTGCCATAAGGGTGGTGTCATCTGCATATCTGAGGTTATGGATATTTCTCCAGGCAATCTTGATTCCAGCTTGTGTTTCTTCCAGTCCAGCGTTTCTCATGATGTACTCTGCATAGAAGTTAAATAAACAGGGTGACAATATACAGCCTTGACGAACTCCTTTTCCTATTTGGAACCAGTCTGTTGTTCCATGTCCAGTTTTAACTGTTGCTTCCTGACCTGCATACAAATTTCTCAAGAGTCAGACCAGGTGGTCTGGTATTCCCATCTCTTTCAGAATTTTCCACAGTTTATTGTGATCCACACAGTCAAAGGCTTTGGCATAGTCAATAAAGCAGAAATAGATGTTTTTCTGGAACTCTCTCGCTTTTTCCATGATCCAGCGGATGTTGACAATTTGATCTCTGGTTCCTCTGCCTTTTCTAAAAGCAGCTTGAACATCAGGAAGTTCACGGTTCACATATTGCTGAGGCCTGGCTTGGAGAATTTTGAGCATTACTTTACTAGTGTGTGAGATGAGTGCAATTGTGCGATAGTTTGAGCATTCTTTGGCATTGCCTTTCTTTGGGATTGGAATGAAAACTGACCTTTTCCTGTCCTGTGGCCACTGCTGAGTTTTCCAAATTTGCTGGTATATTGAGTGCAGCACTTTCACAACATCATCTTTCAGGATTTGGAATAGCTCACCTGGAATTCTATCACCTCCACTAGCTTTGTTCGTAGTGATGCTTTCTAAGGCCTACTTGACTTCACATTCCAGGATGTCTGGCTCTAGGTCAGTGATCACACCCTCATGATTATCTGGGTCGTGAAGATCTTTTTTGTACAGTTCTTCTGTGTATTCTTGCCATCTCTTCTTAATATCTTCTCCTTCTGTTAGGTCCATGCCATTTCTGTCCTTTATCAAGCCCATCTTTGCATGAAATGTTCCTTTGGTATCTCTGATTTTCTTGAAGAGATCTCTAGTCTTTCCCATTCTGTTGTTTTCCTCTATTTCTTTGCATTGATTGCTGAAGAAGGCTTTCTTATCTCTTCTTGCTATTCTTTGGAACTCTGCATTCAGATGCTTATATCTTTCCTTTTCTCCTTTGCTTTTCGCTTCTCTTCTTTTCACAGCTATTTGTAAGGCCTCTCCAGACAGCCATTTTGACTCCCAGAGAACCCTGTGCAAATATCTGTAGTGCTCGATCCTGTGCTGTCTCTTTCTCTTTCTCTCTCTGTGGTCCTCCCTATCTCCACCCAACTTCACATTCTGTTAACCTGTGTCCCAGGAATTCTACAATATACTCCTTTGCTCAGTTGTTTCCAACTCTTTGCGACTCCATGGACTACAGCACACCAGGCCTCTCTGTCCCTCACCATCTCCCAAAGTTTGCCCAAGTTCATGTGCATTGCATTGGTGAGGCCATCCAGCCATCTCATCCTCTGATGCCCTCTTCTCCTTCTGCTCTCAATCCTTTCCAGCATCAGAGAGTTTTCCAGTGAGTCAGCTGTTCACATAGGATGACCAAAATACTGGAGTTTCAGCTTCAACATCAGTCCTTCCAATGAGTATTCAGGGTTGATTTCCCTTAAGATTGACTGGCTTGATCTCCTTGCTATCCAAGGGACTCTCAGGAGTCTTCTCCAGAACCAGACTTTGAAGGCATCAATTCTTCAGCACTCTGCCTTCTTTACGGTCCAGCTGTCACAACCATACATGATTGCTGGGAAGACCATAGCCTTGACTATATGGACTTTGTCGGCAGAGTAATGTCTCTGCTTTTAACACACTAAGCTTCTCAGAGCTTTCCTGCCAGGAAGCAAATGTCTTCTGATTTCATGGCTGCAGTCACCTTCTGCAGTGATTTTAGAGCCTAAGATGGGGACATCTGTCACAACTTCCACCTTTCTCCCTCTATTTGCCATGAAGTCATGGGGCCAGATGCCATGATCTTAGTTTTTTTAATATTTAGTTTTAAGCCAGCTCTTTCACTCTCCTCCTTCACCCTCATCAAGAGGCTCCTTAGTTCCTCTTTGCTTTCTGCCATTAGTGTTATATCATCTGCATATCTGAGGTTGTTGATGTTTCTCCTGCCTGTCAGGATTCCAGCTTGTAACTCATCGAGCCCGGCATTTCTCATGATGTACTCAGCGTATAGATTAAACAAACAGGGTGACAACAGACAGCCCTGTCGTAGTCCATTTGGTTACTCAAATATTACATGAGTACGGGGCTGGAGAAAGATTTCATTAGTGTATCAGTACATGGACTACACAGGTCATCACACTCCACATTCTCTGCTTCCAGGGCCTACCACAGGGGTTAGTTATTGGTGCCTCCCTGTTCCTTTCAAACACGTTTCTCTGTATTGAAAGTGCACACACACACACTCACACAGAAGAGGCCCCACTTTGGGCTTCAAAATGCTTTTGCTTCCCCTCCCTCAAATATTAACAACACGACCTGAACAAGTTCCCTCTGAGACAAGACAAGGATTTATAACGATTTTTCACCCTGATAGATGCTACCACAATGCTGTCCATCAGTGGTGCAGGAGAAGTAAAGCTTGTTGACTCCCTCCTCGCATCATTCTTGGAGCAGACACTCTGTTACAGTTAACAGGAGGAAAACTTGTTAGAGTTTAAAGGTCTAAACGTAGACCTTTGCTCATCATGGAGTTCACCAGTTGTGTATGAGGGAGATGAAGTAGGGTTAGAAATGCAAATGGAGAAGGCAATGGCACTCCACTCCAGTACTCTTGCCTGGAAAATCCCATGGACTGAGGAGCCTGGAAGGCTGCAGTCCATGGGGTCCCTGAGTGTCAGACACGACTGAGCGACTTCACTTTCACTTTTCACTTTCATGCATTGGAGAAGGAAATGGCAACCCACTCCAGTGTTCTTGCCTGGAGAATCCCAGGGACAGGGGACCCTGGTGGGCTGCCATCCATGGGGTCACACAGAGTCGGACATGACTGAAATGACTTAGCAGCAGCAGCAGCAGCAGAAATGTAAACAGTCGGGTCCCAGCCAGGACCAACAAGACTGAGTGAAAAATGGCTCCCCTTGGGGGTCTCACCTCCTGGGGGTGCTGGAAGATGAGGTGTCAGACTGGAACACTCCATTGTGCCTGCAGAGATGGGAGGCACCACCACAGGAGGTGGGAGGTACTACAGGGGAGAGACTTCCATTTGGCAACAATGCAAGTCCTGCGTATGGAAGGACAAAACGTCCACCACGGCCAAGGTGACCAACCTCAGCCTTTGACACAGATAGGGAGGCTGCTATCTTGGCGACCCAGGCCTCAAATCTGGACCGAGGGGAATCCCCTTTCTCACTGACACATCCCCAGTCAGTGGCTGCTTTAGTGAGGTCACTCAAGGAGTCAGCTGGCATCCTGGGGCGCGTCTCTGAGTTTTAGGTAATCATTCTTCTGAGTTGCAGTGTCCTAAGCACTTCTAATCAAACTCATCACATGGACCACAGCCTTGTCTAACTTGGTGAAATTATGAGCCAGGCTGCGTAGGGCCACCCAAGATGGACAGGTCATGGTGGAGAGTTCTGACAAAACGTGCTCCACTGGAGAAGGTACTGGTACACCACTTCAGTATTCTTGCCTTGAGAACCCCATAAACAGTATGAAAAGGCAAAGAGATATGACATTGAAAGATGAACTCCCCAGGTCGGTAGGTGCCCAATATGCTACTAGAGAAGAGTGGAGAAATAACACCAGAAAGAATGAAGAGACGGAGCCAAAGCAAACACAACGCCCAGTTCTGGGTGTGACTGCTGATGGAAGTAAAGTCTGATGCTGTAAAGAACAATATTGCATAGGAACCTGGAATGTTAGGTCCATGAATCAAGACAAATTGAAAGTGGTCAAACAGGACATGGCAAGAGTGAACATCGACATTTTAGGAATCAGTGAACTAAAATGGACTGGAATGGGCGAATTTAATTCAGATGACCATTGTATCTTCTACTGTGGGCAAGAATCCCTTCGAAGAAATGGAGTAGCCCTCATAGTCAACAAAACAGTCTGAAATGCAGTATTTGGGTGCAATCTCAAAAACGACAGAATGATCTCTGTTTGTTTCCAAGGCAAACCATTCCATATCACAGTAACCCAAGTCTTTGCCCCAACCAGGGATGCTGAAGTTCAATGGTTCTATGAAGACCTACAAGACCTTCTAGAACTAACACCCCCAAAAGGTGTCTTTTTCACCATAGGAGACTGGAATGCAAAAGTAGGAAGTCGAGAGATACCTGGAGTAGCAGGCAACTTTGGCCTTGGGGTACAAAATGAAGCAGGGCAAAGGCTAACAGAGTTTTGCCAAGAGAACGCACTGGTCATAGCAAGCACCCTCTTCCAACAACACAAGAGAAGAGTCTACACATGGACATCACCAGATGGTCAGTAATGAAATCAGATTGATTACATTCTTTCCAGCAAAAGATGGAGAAGCTCTAAACAGTCAGCAAAAACAAGATCAGGAGATGACTGTGGCTCAGATCATGAGCACCTTATTGCAAAATTCAGACTTAAATTGAAGACAGTAGGGAAAACCATTAGAACATTCAGGTACAATCTAAACCAAATCCCTTACAAATATACAGTGGAAGTGACAAATAGATTCAAAGGATTAGATCTGATAGACAGAGTGCCTGAAGATCTATGGACAGAGGTACGTGACATTGTACGGGAGGCAGTGATCAAGACGTTCACGAAGAAAAAGAAATGGAAAAAGGCAAAACGGTTGTCTGAGGAGGCCTTACAAATAGCTGAGAAAAGAACACAAGCTAAAGGCAAAAGAGAAAAGGAAAGATATAACCATTTCAATGCAGAGTTGCAAAGAATAGCAAGAAGAGATAAGAAAGCCTTCCTCAGTGACCAGTGCAAAGAAATAGAGGAAAACAATAGAATGGGAAAAACTAGAGGTCTCTTCAAGAAAATTTGTGTTACCAAGGGAACATTTCATGTATATATGGGCATAATAAAGGAGAGAAATGGTACAAAGCTAACAGAAGCAGAAGATATTAAGAAGATGTGGCTACAATACACCGAAGAACTATACAAAAAAGAACCTCATCACCCAGATAACCATGACGGTGTGATCACTCACCTAAAGCCAGACATCCTGGAATGCAGAGTCAAGTGGGCCCTAGGAAGCATCACTACAAAGAAAGCTAGCTAGTGGAGGTGATGAAATTCCAGTTGAGCTATTTCAAACACTAAAAGATGATGCTGTGAAAGTGCTGCAGTCAATATGCCAGCAAATTTGGAAAACTCAGCAGTGGCCACAGGACTGGAAAAGGTCAGTTTTCATTCCAATCCCAAAGAAAGGCTATGCCAAAGAGTACTCAAACTATCCCACAATTGCACTCATCTCACACGCTAGTAAAATAATGCTCAAAATTCTCCAAGCAAGGCTTCAACACTATGTGAACTGTAAACTTCCAGGTGTTCAAGCTGGATTTAGAAAAGGCAGAGGAATCAGAGATCAAATTGCCAACATCCATTGGATCATTGAAAAGGCAAGAGAATTCCAGAAAAAATATCTACTTCTGCTTTATTGACTACACCAAATCCTTTGACTCTGCGGATCACAACAAACTGTGGAAAATTCTTAAATAGATGGGACTACCAGACCACCTTACCTGCCTCCTGAGAAATCTGTATGCAGGTCAAGAAGTAGCAGTTAGAAATGAACAGGGAAGAGTAGACTGGTTCCAAAGAGGGAAATGAGTCCGTCAAGGTTCTTTATCGTCACCCTGCTAATTTAACTTATACGCAGAGTATATCATGAGAAACGGTGGCCTGGAAGGAGCACAAGCTGGAATCAAGATTGTCTGGAGAAATATCAATAACCTCAGATATGCAGATGACACCACCATTATGGCATAAAGTGAAGAGGAACTAAAAAGCCTCTTGATGAAAGGGAAAGAGGAGAGTGAAAAAGTAGGCTTAAAACTCAACATTCAGAAAACTAACATCATGACATCTGGTCCCGTCACTTCATGGCAATTAGATGGGGAAACAATGGAAACAATGAGAGACTTTATCCTCTTGGGCTCCAAAATCACTGCAGATAGTGACTACAGCCATGATATTAAAAGAGGCTTGTTTCTTGGAAGAAAAGCTATGACCAAACTAGACAGCAGATGAAAAAGCAGAGACATTACTTTGCCACCAAAGGTCCTTCTAGTTAAAGCTATATCTCCAGTAGTCATATATGGATGTGAGACTTGGACTATAAAGAAAGCTGAGCGCTGAAGAATTGATGCTTCTGAACCGTGGTGTTGGAGAAGACTCTTGAGAGTCCCTTGGACTGCAAGGAGATGAAACCAGTCAATCGTAAAGGAAATCAGTCCTGAATATTCATTGGAAGGACTGATGCTGAAGCTGAAGCAGCAATACTTTGGCTACCTGATGAGAAGGGTTGACTCAGTGGAAAAGTCCCTGACGCTGGGGAAGATTGAGGGCAGGAGGAGAAGGGGGTGACAGAGGATGAAATGGTTGGATGGAATCACTGCCTCAATGGACATGGGTTTGAGCAAACTCTGGGATATAGTGAGGGATGGGGAAGCCGGGCATCGTGCAGTCCATGAGGTTGTAAAGAGTTGGACATAACTGAGCTACTGAACAACAACAATGTGAAATGTTTCAATCCCTGATAGCTCAGCTGGTAAAGAATCTGCCTGCAATGCAGGACACCTTGGTTCAATGCTGGGTCGAGAAGATCTGCTGGAGAAGGGATAGGCTACCCACTCCAGTATTCTTGGGCTTCCATTATGGCTCACCTGGTAAAGAATCTGCCTGCAATGCAGAAACTGGGGTTTGATCCCTGGGTTCGGAAGATCCACTGGAGAAGGGAAAGGCTACCCACTCCAGTATTCTAGCCTGGAGAATTCCATGGACTGTATAGACCATGGGGTCACAAAGAGTCAGACACGACTGAGCGACTTTCACTTTCAGCAGGTGTAGTAGTTGTTTTCCCCCGACTTATTCTCACTTGTCAACCTTCTATTTCAAAAAACAAGAGGAAGTTTTCCACACACTCCCTGCCTGCCCCCAGCACCAAAAGCGCTTCCCAGGTGGCACAGCGCCTGCCAATGTAGGAGACAGGAGGACACGGGTTAGATCCCTGGATTGAGAAGATTCCCAGGGAGAGGCAATGGTAACCCACTCCTGTATTCTTGCCTGGAAAATCCCATGGACAGAAGAGCCCAGCAGGCTGAAGACCACGGTGTCACAGAGAGGCAGACAGGACTGATCACCCATGCACCCACCCCCAACATTCAGGTGACTTGTTCCCAGTGTGTTCAATGCACTCCTGCCTGACACACAACTGCAGGAAGACTTCAATTACTTTTGCAAAGGAGAGGCTAACAGGCATTCATTTACATTTAGGAATGACAGGAAATGTTGGGAAAAGTTAGAATGGCCTTGTCGTTTTCCCCTTGGGGTGTGACCTCCAGTTCCCCTGCCCTTCTCAAGTTGGAAGGCTTCCCCAGACTTCAGGCTACCAGACAGCTGAGCCAAGGGGCCTCACCAGAGAGCAGGGCTCAGAAGCAGAGGCAGGTTTGAAGAAAGCAGACATGTCAATGACAAGGAAGGTTTCCCAGGGCTGGGTGTACAATGGGGCTCCTAGCTGAAAGCTTTGCTGTGGAGGTGATGATGTTCTGCAGGTTTGGGAATAAGATGGAGAGAGGGGCAGCTTTATGTCACACAGAGGATATATTAGGAAACAGCAGGGTGTCCCTGCTGCATTTTGTCAGAGTCACAGAAAAAAACCCATCCTCCTCAATGGCATTTCCACCACTGTGCCTGAGGGAGACCTTGAAAACAGTAGCAAGAAACTTGCCCCCACGGAGGGCCTCAAGGAAGGCAACCCCATACCTCAATGGTCTAGACAAGGAAGCCTGGTTAATGGAAGCAGCAGTGGACGACTTCACAGTCAATTCAGATCGATCAACCTCTCACTTTCTCTCTAGACAGCTGTCAGATGGAGACATCAGGAGGTCACAAACACCTCATGTCTGAAGCCTGGCAAGTGACAAAGTATCTCAATCGAGACATAAATGCCCAAGTGGCTCAGGGTTTCAGTCCCTGCAGCACAGGACCAAAGACAGAGCAACCTCCCTCTGGGACCCTGGTCTCCCGCCAGCTGTGCAGCATCAGAGCCTGGATCCAGACTCACAAATACCCCAGGGACCTCACACTGTGGGTCACAAAACCCAAATTTCAATGATACACTCGGCCAGATACGGACCAAGGAAACAGCAGCTAGCAGACCTCACTGCACTGAACACCCAACACCAAACAATCCACCAAACTGAAACTCCTGGAGACTCGATACGTGAGGTAACACACACGAAATCAGCTGAGATGAAAGTTGAATACAGGCCGACATGCATTTTAGCAACTTCATAAGCTGCCATGGAGAAACCTGAGAGTTCAGAGACCTCACACCCTGGACACAGAAGTTGCAATCACACAGCTCACACCATAGGACACAACCACACCAACTGCACAGAGCACTGGTATGGTGAAGGCATACAGCTCTTTCACAGTGTTCCATGCAGCCACCACAAAGAGACCTCAGACCATGGTACCCCGCATCCTACAAACCCCAAAGTTCACAGCCCAAGACATACTAAACCCCTCAAGGTTTCAGCACCCTCAATCCCTGGCTCACAGACTTATCTCCAGGTCAGAGATGGCACACTCAGGGTGCAGAGCCACCGATGGGGCAGATACCTCCCATGCTTTGTCAAATACACTTTGTGATGTCACAAGCTAGGGTACAGACACCTAGGGTGTTCACGTCCCCTGAAATTCCTACATGGATCATTCCTAGTTGTGGACTTGAAGCTCTTCTAGGGAACTGGACATAAGGAGTCCAGCCTCTTGCCTAGACTTCCCACCCTACAAATGGTGCCAAGATGCCAGTAAAGGCACATTCAGTCCCTTGCTCCACTGAGGCCAGTGTGAACTGGTAAAACACCTTTGCAGGGGTCTGTGGCAGCTCCCATCAGAATTCACATTCCGTCCTGCCCTCACCCTCAGCAGCGTTTGCCTTCATGAAAGAGGGACATGAGTCAGTCCTATTCTGTGATGCCTCCTTGGCGTTTAGAACAGCGTCAGGCACATGCACATAGTAGGCACTCTATAGAGATGTCTGTTTAGGCAAGGAAGTCTTTGATCCAGCGGTCTCCCTGCTGTGAAAGTGCCTTAGGAAAATATTCCCACATGCTCAGAGATGTGTGTACAATGACAGCAAATTTCTAGGGGAAACTCTAGTGCCCACTGATAGTCAGTGACCATTTGTTTCTATTTTCATTCATTTCTTTCAACTGTGTTTTGGCATTTTCAGTGTACAAATCTTACACCTCCTTGGTTAAATTAACTCCTAAGTATACTGTTCTTTTTATTCTAACTGGAATTTTCTTACTTATTAGGAGTATTCACCACTAGTATAGAAATACAGTTGAGTTTTGTATATTGAAGCTGGTGGTGAATTCACAGGTGTGTACACAGCTGTTTACATGTCAAACATACCACAATAAAGTGGTTTAAAAAATAGAAATGAAAGCAAAATAAACGCATTCCCAAGTTACAAAAAAAAAAAAAAAACCTCAGTGAATTTGTTGGTAGAACTGGCTTACTAGAAAAAAACTAAAGGAAGTTGTTCAGGCTGCAATAAGTGAATTCAGATGTTAATTAGATTCCATGTGAAAAAACAAAGAGCTCAGGTAAAGGTAATTATGTAAACAAAAGTACTTTATGAGTTCACATTTCACGCCTTTCTTCCTGTATTTAAAAAGCAACTGTCTAAAACAATATCACATAAATTATTGTTGTGAATGTGGTAGTTGCTCAGTCGTGTCTCACTCTTGGCAACCACATTACTGTAGCCCGCCTCTGTAGGCTCCTCTGTCCATGGGATTCTCCAGGCAAGAATACTGCAGTGGTTAGCCATTCCCTTCTCCAGGGAATCTTCCTGACCAAGGGTTGAACACGAGTCTCCTGCATTGCAGGCAGATTCTTTACTGTTTGAGCCACCAGGGAAGCCCAATTATTGTTGGGCCAATAACATATGGAATGTAATATATTTGCAGTAACAGCACAAAGGAGGTGGTTGCGAGCAAAGCTGTATTAGGTAAGGAAACAAGCCAGGATGGTGTCAGATCCACACGAACATATACAAAGTGTCAGAAACCATGACAAAGAAGGTTAATAGAACAGAAGTTGTAAACATATACCTGATATTCTGCCTTATATCAGGTTTTCATAGACGTAACATTATAGTAATATAATAATGATAAGAGTGTATTAATGGGATGTACTCTTTATAGATCCACTATTGGTGACAACATAAGAAAAAGATGGAAATTGGAATAGAGCAATATAGGAGTAGGGTTTCTATATCTCATTAGGATTAGTATAAATTTCAAGCTGATTGTCATACAGTAAGATGTTTATTAGTGGCATTAGTAATAAACACCTTACTTTAGAAAAGGAGAGATATACCCATCTGAATGCAGAGTTTGAAGGAACAGCAAGGAGAGATAAGAAAGTCTTCCTCAGTGATCACTGCAAATAAATAGAGGAAAACAATAGACTGGGAAAGAAAAGAGAGATCTTCAAGAAAATTAGAGATACCAAGGGAATATTTCATGCATATATGGGTACAATAAAGGACAGAAACGATATGGACTTAACAGAAGCAGAAGATATTAAGAAGAGGTGGCTAGAATATACAGAAGAACTGTACAAAAAAAAAAAAAAAGATCTTAATGACCCAGATAACCACGATGGTGTGATCACTCACCTGGAGGCAGACATCCTGGAGGGTGAAGTCCAGTGGGCCTTAGGAAGCATCACTACAAACAAAGCTAGTGGGGTAGCTTTTTCACTGACTTGATGGACATGAGTTTGAGCAACCTCCAGGAGTTGGTGATGGACAGGGAGCCCTGCCGTGCTGCACGCCACAGGGTCACAAAGAGTCAGACACGACTTAGCGACTGAACTGAACTGAAGTTGTTTATGGTAGCATATAGCTAAGGAAATAACTTAAAAATAGTGGAAAAATCAGTAAAGAATTTAAAATGCTACCACTAGAAAATACCCATTTAATGCAAAAGAAAGCAGTAACATGCTGCTGCTGCTAAGTCACTTCAGTCCGTGTCCAACTCTGTGCGACTACACAGATGGGCAGCCTACCAGGCTCCTCCGTCCCTGGATTCTCCAGGCAAGAGTACTGGAGTGGGTTGCCATTTCCTTCTCCAATGCATGAAAATGAAAAGTGAAAGTGAAGTCGCTCAGTCGTGTCCAACTCATAACGACCCCATGGACTGTAGCCCACCAGGCTCCTCCATCCATGGGATTTTCCAGGCAAGAGTACTGGAATGGGTTGCCATTGGACCATAGAACAAAATGACATGAGATAGAAAAATATATTGGCAGATGTAAGTCTGTATCAACATTAAATGTGAATAGATAAAACAATATGACCACAAGGCAGACATTGAGAGACCAATTTAAAAATAAAAACAAGATCAGTAAAATAAAAATATATATTAAAAAAATAAAATTCAATATTCAAAAACAATAAATAAAAATAAAAACAAGATCCAATTGTATGTTGTCTATAGAGGACACAGTTTAGAGTCTAAGGTATATAAATTACCATGTACGTGTGTGTGTGTGTGTGCGTGTATGT
>NW_020190953.1:0-19492 GCF_002263795.3 Bos taurus | reverse complement strand
TTGTTCCCCTGGATTGGAAACAGATTGCCTGAACCATGGGGGACAATCAGGGAGGCTTATCCCCCAAAGTAGGTCTTATAATTGACGTGTGTAGGCAACTTACAATTAGTGGGTTAAATCGTTCAGTTTTAAATCTACTATCTGGATATGCTTTTCTTTATATCACGTATATTTTTTAGTGACAAGTTTCCCGATTCTTTTCTTCATTTAGATTGGTTATTTCTTTATTAGTCCATTTTATTGCTACTATTGGCTTTCTAGATATACATCTTATTAAAAATCTTTCTAGGGAATTCCCTGGTGGTCCAATGATTAGGATTCGGTGCTTTCATTGCCATGGCCCCAGGTCCAGTCCCTAGCCAGGGAACTAAGATCCCATGAGCTGCATGTATAGCCAAAAAATTCTTTCTAGGGTGGCTCTAGAGTTTACAATATGCATTTTATACTTCTTACAATATGCCTTCAATCAATGTTATAACCCATTTCTTACATAAGAGCCTTCAGTTCACTGCAGTTCAGCTCACTCAGTTGTGTCCAACTCTTTGATACACCACGAATCGCAGCACACCAGGTCTCCCTGTCCATCATCAACTCCCGGAGTTCACCCAAACTCCTGTGCATCTCAGTCGGTGACTGCCATCCAGCCCATCTCATCTCTGTCATCCCCTTCCTCCTCCGGCCCCCAATCCTCCCAGCATCCAGGGTCTTTTCCATGCAGTCACGCTTCGCATGAGGTGGCTCAAAGTATTGGAGTTTCAGCCTCAGCATCAGTCCTTCCAATGAACACCCAGGACTGGTCTCCTTTAGGATGGACTGGTGGGATCTCTTGCAATCCAAGGGACTCTCAAGAGTCTTCTCCAACACCACACTTCAAAAGCATCAATTCTCGGCGCTCAGCTTTCTTCACAGTCCAACTCTCACATCCATACATGACCACAGAAAAAACCATAGCCTTGACTAGACAGACCTTTGTTGGCAAAGGAATTCTCTGCTTTGAATATGTATCTAGATTGGTCATAACCTTTCCTATCCAAGGAGTAGGCATCTTTAATTCCATGGCTGCAATCAAAATCTCAGTGATTTTGGAGCCCCCAAAAATAAAGCTCTGACACTAATTTCCACTGTTTCCCCATCTATTTGCCATGGAAGTGATGGGACCAGATTGCCATTGATCTTCGTTTTCTGAATGTTGAGCTCTTAAGCAACTTTTTCTCTCCCCTCTTTCATTTCATCAAGAGGCTTTTGAGTTCCTTTCACTTTCTGCCATAAGGGTGGTGTCATCTGCATATTGAGGTTATTGATATTTCTCTGGCAATCTTGGTTCCAGCTTGTGCTTCTTCCAGCCCGGCTTTCTCATGATGTACTCTGCATATAAGTTAAATAAGCAGGGTGACAATTACCAGCCTTGACGAACTCCTTTTCCTATTTGGACCAGTCTGTTGTTCCACGTCCATTCTAACTGTTGCTTCCTGACCTGCATGCAGGTTTCTCAAGAGGCAGGTCAGGTGGTCTGGGTACATGGTGTATTTCCCTTTCCTTCCTGCTATCCTTTGTGCTATTGTTTTCCACATTTTATTTTTACATGTGTAACAAACACCACATTGCGCTATTAATATTTTGCTTTAGACGATATCATTTCAAGACATTAAATATTTTTAAATGTGTATTTATAAAAAGGTTTTCACCATTTCCAGTATTATTCACTTCTTTGTATAGATACAAAGTTGCTTTTGATATAATCTTCCTTTTCCCTTAAGAACTTTATTAACAAACTTTATAGGGCACATCTGTTAGCAATGAATATTCTCAGATGTTTAGTGTGATAATCATTGGTTTAAGTATTTCCACTTCATCTTCATTTTCAAAAAAGTATTTCTACTAGTTATAGAATTCTGGATGGCATAAATTCTGATGAGAATTTTTCTGCCTTTCTTAATTTTGTTCCTGTGTATGAAACGTGGCTTTTTGTTTCTCTTTCTGCCACTGCTGATGTCAAATCAGAATCACTGCTGATGTTTGAGTCAATCTTCCCATTTGTTAAGCTGACCTTCAGTTATTTTCTGGCTATAGCTATTTTCAATCCAATACAATTTTTTACTATATGCTAGACACGGAGAATTTTACCTTGTTGGGTTCTAGATTTTAGGATAGGAGTAATAGCAATAATGATAATTCCTTTCAGTGATGTTGGGATTGATCCTGTGATGCATTTCAGATGCTTAGAAGGAGATTTATCCTTTTCAGGCCTGATTTCAATCATTGTTAGACTGGACAAGAGCAGTCACTAATCTAGGGCTAATTAGCCCCACGACTGAGGTAATAAGTTGCTGATTAATGTGCAAGACACCTTCACATTCTGAGTGTTTTCTTCCCTCTGGCAGGTAAGAAGAACTGTCTCCATCCCTCTGTGAGCTCTGGGATTCCTCCACCCAATCCTTTTCCGTGGCTCTTTTCTTGGCCTTAGGTGCATCCCCCCACACATAAGCTGATCAGAATTTGTAGTGGACTCCCAGAGATCAGATCAGATCAGTCGCTCAGTTGTGTCCGACTCTTTGCGACCCCATGAATCGCAGCACGCCAGGCCTCCCTGTCCATCACCGAACTCCCAGAGTTCACTCAGACTCACGTCCAACGAGTCAGTGATGCCATCCAGCCATCTCATCCTCTGTCGTCCTCTTCTCCTCCTGCCCCCAATCCCTCCCAGCATCAGAGTCTTTTCCAATGAGTCAACTCTTCGCATGAGGTGGCCAAAGTACTGGAGTTTCAGCTTTAGCATCATTCCTTCCAAAGAAATCCCAGGGCTGATCTTCAGAATGGACTAGTTGGATCTCCTTGCAGTCCAAGGGACTCTCAAGAGTCTTCTCCAACACCACACTTTCAAAAGCATCAATTCTTTGGCGCTCAGCCTTCTTCACAGTACAACTCTCACATCCATACATTACCACTGGAAAAACCATAGCATTGACTAGACTAACCTTTGATGGCAAGGTAATGTCTTTGCTTTTGAATATGCTATCTAGGTTGGTCATAACTTTCCTTCCAAGGAGTAAGCGTCTTTTAATTTCATGGCTACAATCAAAATCTGCAGTGATTTTGGAGTCCAGAAAAATAAAGTCTGACACTGTTTCCACTGTTTCCCCATCTATTTCCCATGAAGTGATGGGACCGGATGCCATTATCTTTGTTTTCTGAATGTTGAGGTTTAAGCCAACTTTTTCACTCTCCACTTTCACTTTCATCAAGAGGCTTTTTAGTTCCTCTTCACTTTCTGCCATAAGGGTGGTGTCATCTGCATATCTGAGGTTATTGATATTTCTCCAGGCAATCTTGATTCCAGCTTGTGTTTCTTCCAGTCCAGCGTTTCTCATGATGTACTCTGCATATAAGTTAAATAAACAGGGTGACAATATACAGCCTTGACGAACTCCTTTTCCTATTTTGAACCAGTCTGTTGTTCCATGTCCAGTTCTAACTGTTGCCTCCTGACCTGCATACAAATTTCTCAAGAGGCAGATCAGGTGGTCTGGTATTCCCATCTCTTTCGAATTTTCCACAGTTTATTGTGATCCACACAGTCAAAGGCTTTGGCATAGTCAATAAAGCAGAAATAGATATTTTCCTGGAACTCTCTCGCTTTTTCCATGATCCAGCGGGTGTTGGCAATTTGATCTCTGGTTCCTCTGCCTTTTCTAAAACCAGCTAGAACATCAGGAAGTTCACGGTTCACAAATTGCTGAAGCCTGGCTTGGAGAATTTTGAGCATTTCTTTACTAGTGTGTGAGATGAGTGCAATTGTGTGGTAGTTTGAGCATTCTTTGGCATTGCCTTTCTTTGGGATTGGAATGAAAACTGACCTTTTCCAGTCCTGTGGCCACTGCTGAGTTTTCCAAATTTGCTGGCGTATTGAGTGCAGCACTTTCACAACATCATCTTTCGGGATTTGGAATAGCTCAACTGGAATTCTATCACCTACACTAGCTTTGTTCGTAGTGATGCTTTCTAAGGCCCACTTGACTTCACATTCCAGGATGTCTGGCTCTAGGTCAGTGATCACACCATCGTGATTATCTGGGTCGTGAAGATCTTTTTTGTACAGTTCTTCTGTGTATTCTTGCCATCTCTTCTTAATATCTTCTGCTTCTGTTAGGTCCATACCATTTCTGTCCTTAATCGAGCCCATCTTTGCATGAAATGTTCCTTTGGTATCTCTGATTTTCTTGAAGAGATCTCTAGTCTTTCCCATTCTGTTGTTTTCCTCTATTTCTTTGCATTGATCACTGAAGAAGGCTTTCTTATCTCTTCTTGCTACTCTTTGGAACTCTGAATTCAGATGTTTATATCTTTCCTTTTCTCCTTTGCTTTTCGCTTCTCTTCTTTTCACAGCTAATTGTAAGGCCTCCCCAGACAGCCATTTTGACTCCCAGAGAACCCTGTGTAGTGCTCGAACCTGTGCTGTCTCTCTCTTTCTCTTTCTCTCTCTGTGGTCTTCCCTATCTCCACCCAACTTCACATTCTGTTAACCTGTGTTCCAGGAATTCTACAATATACTCAGTTGATCAGTTGTTTCCAACTCTTTCCGACTCCATGGACTACAGCACACCAGGCCTCTCTGTCCCTCACCATCTCCCAAAGTTTGCCCAAGTTCATGTGCATTGCATCTGTGATGCCATCCAGCCATCTCATCCTCTGATGCCCTCTTCTCCTTCTGCCCTAAATCCTTCCCAGCAACAGAGAGTTTTCCAGTCAGTCAGCTGTTCACATAAGACGACCAAAATACTGGAGATTCAGCTTCAACATCAGTCCTTCCAATGAGTATTCAGGGTTGATTTCCCTTAAGATTGACTGGCTTGATCTCCTTGCTATCCAAGGGACTCTCAGGAGTCTTCTCCAGAACCAAACTTTGAAGGCATCAATTCTTCAGCACTCTGCCTTCTTTACGGTACAGCTGTCACAACCATACAGGATTGCTGGGAAGACCATAGCCTTGACTATATGGACCTTTGTCGGCAGAGTAATGTCTCTGCTTTTAACACACTAAGCTTCTCAGAGCTCTCATGCCAGGAAGCAAACGTCTTCTGATTTCATGGCTGCAGTCACCTTCTGCAGTGATTTTAGAGCCCAAGATGGGGACATCTGTCACAGCTTCCACCTTTCTCCCTCTATTTGCCATGAAGTCATGGGGCCAGATGCCATGATCTTAGTTTTTTTAATATTTAGTTTTAAGCCAGCTCTTTCACTCTCCTCCTTCACCCTCAGCAAGAGGCTCCTTAGTTCCTCTTTGCTTTCTGCCATTAGTGTTATATCATCTGCATATCTGAGGTTGTTGATGTTTCTCCTGCCTATCAGGATTCCAGCTTGTAACTCATCCAGCCGCGCATTTCTCATGATGTACTCAGCGTATAGATTAAACAAACAGGGTGACAGCAGACAGCCCTGTCGTAGTCCATTTGGTTACTCAAATATTACATGAGTACGGGGCTGGAGAAAGATTTCATTAGTGTATCAGTACATGGACTACACAGGTCATCACACTCCACATTCTCTGCTTCCAGG
This sequence comes from Bos taurus, assembly GCF_002263795.3. Classification (NCBI taxonomy): domain Eukaryota; kingdom Metazoa; phylum Chordata; class Mammalia; order Artiodactyla; family Bovidae; genus Bos; species Bos taurus. Next base: position 13,939 of record NW_020190953.1, on the reverse strand, counting down.
GCCTACCACAGGGGTTAGTTATTGGTGCCTCCCTGTTCCTTTCAAACACATTTCTCTGTATTTAAAGTGCACACACACACACTCACACAGAAGACGCCCCACGTTGGGCTTCAAAATGCTTTTGCTTCCCCTCCCTCAAATATTAACAACATGACCTGAACAAGTTCCCTTTGAGACAAGACAAGGATTTATAACGATTTTTCACCCTGATAGATGCTGCCACAATGCTGTCCATCAGTGGTGCAGGAGAAGTAAAGCTTGTTGACTCCCTCCTCACATCATTCTTGGAGCAGACACTCTGTTACAGTTAACAAGAGGAAACTTGTTAGAGTTTAAAGGTCTAAACGTAGACCTTTGCTCATCATGGAGTTCACCAGTTGTGTAGGAGGGAGACCGAGCAGGGTTAGAAACGCAAATGGAGAAGGCAATGGCACCCCACTCCAGTACGCTTGCCTGGAAAATCCCATGGACTGAGGAGCCTGGAAGGCTGCAGTCCATGGGGTCGCTGAGGGTCAGACACGACTGAGGGACTTCACTTTCACTTTTCACTTTCATGCATTGGAGAAGGAAATGGCAACCCACTCCAGTGTTCTTGCTTGGAGAATCCCAGGGACCGGGGAGCCTGGTGGGCTGCCATCCATGGGGTCACACAGAGTCGGACATGACTGAAATGACTTAGCAGCAGCAGTAGCAACAGAAATGCAAATAGTCGGGTCCCAGCCAGGACCAACAGAGTGAGTGAAAAATGGCTCCCTATGGGGGTCTCACCTCCTGGGGGTGCTGGAAGATGAGGTGTCAGACTGGAACACTCCATTGTGCCTGCAGAGATGGGAGGCACCACCACAGGAGGTGGGAGGTACTACAGGGGAGAGACTTCCATTTGGCAACAATGCAAGTCCTGCGTATGGAAGGACAAAACGTCCACCACGGCCAAGGTGACCAACCTCAGCCTTTGACACAGATAGGGAGGCTGCTATCTTGGCGACCCAGGCCTCAAATCTGGACCAAGGGGAATCCCCTTTCTCACTGACACATCCCCAGTCAGTGGCTGCTTTAGTGAGGTCACTCAAGGAGTCAGCTGGCATCCTGGGGCGCGTCTCTGAGTTTTAGGTAATCATTCTTCTGAGTTGCAGTGTCCTAAGCACTTCTAATCAAACTCATCACGTGGACCACAGCCTTGTCTAACTCGGTGAAATTATGAGCCAGGCTGCGTAGGGCCACCCAAGATGGACAGGTCATGGTGGAGAGTTCTGACAAAACGTGCTCCACTGGAGAAGGTACTGGTACACCACTTCAGTATTCTTGCCTTGAGAACCCCATAAACAGTATGAAAAGGCAAAAGATATGACATTGAAAGATGAACTCCCCAGGTCGGTAGGTGCCAAATATGCTACTAGAGAAGAGTGGAGAAATAACACCAGAAAGAATGAAGAGATGGAGCCAAAGCAAACACAACGCCCAGTTCTGGGTGTGACTGCTGATGGAAGTAAAGTCTGATGCTGTAAAGAACAATATTGCATAGGAACCTGGAATGTTAGGTCCATGAATCAAGATAAATTGAAAGTGGTCAAACAGGACATGGCAAGAGTGAACATCGACATCTTAGGAATCAGTGAACTAAAATGGACTGGAATGGGCGAATTTAATTCAGATGACCATTGTATCTTCTACTGTGGGCAAGAATCCCTTTGAAGAAATGGAGTAGCCCTCATAGTCAACAAAACAGTCTGAAATGCAGTATTTGGGTGCAATCTCAAAAACAACAGAATGATCTCTGTTTGTTTCCAAGGCAAACGATTCAATATCACAGTAACCCAAGTCTTTGCCCCAACCAGGGATGCTGAAGTTGAATGGTTCTATGAAGACCTAAGAGACCTTCTAGAACTAACACCCCCAAACGATGTCTTTTTCACCATAGGAGACTGGAATGCAAAAGTAGGAATTCGAGAGATACCTGGAGTAGCAGGCAACTTTGGCCTTGGGGTACAAAATGAAGCAGGGCAAAGGCTAACAGAGTTTTGCCAAGAGAACGCACTGGTCATAGCAAGCACCCTCTTCCAAAAACACAAAAGAAGAGTCTACACATGGACATCACCAGATGCTGAGTAATGAAATCAGACTGATTACATTCTTTCCAGCAAAAGATGGAGAAGCTCTAAACAGTCAGCAAAAACGAGATCAGGAGATGACTGTGGCTCAGATCATGAGCACCTTATTGCAAAATTCAGACTTAAATTGAAGACAGTAGGGAAAATCATTAGAACATTCAGGTACAATCTAAACCAAATCCCTTACAAATATACAGTGGAAGTGACAAATAGATCCAAGGGATTAGATCTGATAGACAGAGTGCCTGAAGATCTATGGACAGAGGTACATGACCTTGTACGGGAGGCAGTGATCAAGACGTTCACAAAGAAAAAGAAATGGAAAAAGGCAAAATGGTCGTCTGAGGAGGCCTTACAAATAGCTGAGAAAAGAAGAGAAGCTAAAGGCAAAGGAGAAAAGGAAAGATATAACCATTTCAATGCAGAGTTGGAAAGAATAGCAAGAAGAGATAAGAAAGCCTTCCTCAGTGACCAGTGCAAAGAAATAGAGGAAAACAATAGAATGGGAAAAACTAGAGGTCTCTTCAAGAAAATTTGTGATACCAAGGGAACATTTCATGTATATATGGGCATAATAAAGGACAGAAATGGTACGGAGCTAACAGAAGCAGAAGATATTAAGAAGATGTGGCTACAATACACAGAAGAACTATACAAAAAAGATCTTCATGACCCAGATAACCATGACGGTGTGATCACTCACCTAGAGCCAGACATCCTGGAATGCAGAGTCAAGTGGGCCTTAGGAAGCATCACTACAAAGAAAGCTAGTGGAGGTGATGAAATTCCAGTTGAGCTATTTCAAACACTAAAAGATGATGCTGTGAAAGTGCTGCACTCAATATGCCAGCAAATTTGGAAAACTCAGCAGTGGCCATAGGACTGGAAAAGGTCAGTTTTCATTCCAATCCCAAAGAAAGGCTATGCCAAAGAGTACTCAAACTATCCCACAATTGCACTCATCTCACACGCTAGTAAAATAATGCTCAAAATTCTCCAAGCAAGGCTTCAACACTATGTGAACTGTAAACTTCCAGGTGTTCAAGCTGGATTTAGAAAAGGCAGAGGAATCAGAGATCAAATTGCCAACATCCGTTGGATCATTGAAAAGGCAAGAGAATTCCAGAAAAAATATCTACTTCTGCTTTATTGACTACACCAAATCCTTTGACTCTGCGGATCACAACAAAGTGTGGAAAATTCTTAAATAGATGGGACTACCAGACCACCTTACCTGCCTCCTGAGAAATCTGTATGCAGGTCAAGAAGTAGCAGTTAGAAATGAACAGGGAAGAGTAGACTGGTTCCAAAGAGGGAAATGAGTCCGTCAAGGTTCTTTATCGTCACCCTGCTAATTTAACTTATACGCAGAGTATATCATGAGAAACGGTGGCCTGGAAGAAGCACAAGCTGGAATCAAGATTGTCTGGAGAAATATCAATAACCTCAGATATGCAGATGACACCACCATTATGGCAGAAAGTGAAGAGGAACTAAAAAGCCTCTTGATGAAAGGGAAAGAGGAGAGTGAAAAAGTTGGCTTAAAACTCAACATTCAGAAAACTAACATCATGACATCTGGTCCCGTCACTTCATGGCAATTAGATGGGGAAACAATGGAAACAATGAGAGACTTTATCCTCTTGGGCTCCAAAATCACTGCAGATGGTGACTACAGCCATGACATTAAAAGAGGCTTGTTTCTTGGAAGAAAAGCTATGACCAAACTAGACAGCAGATGAAAAAGCAGAGACATTACTTTGCCACCAAAGGTCCATCTAGTCAAAGCTATCATCTCTCTAGTAGTCATGTATGGATGTGAGACTTGGACTATAAAGAAAGCTGAGCGCTGAAGAATTGATGCTTCTGAACTGTGGTGTTGGAGAAGACTCTTGAGAGTCACTTGGACTGCAAGGAGATGAAACCAGTCAATTGTAAAGGAAATCAGTCCTGAATATTCATTGGAAGGACTGATGCTGAAGCTGAAGCAGCAATACTTGGCTACCTGATGCGAAGGGTTGACTCAGTGGAAAAGTCCCTGACGCTGGGGAAGATTGAGGGCAGGAGGAGAAGGGGGTGACAGAGGATGAAATGGTTGGATGGAATCACTGCCTCAATGGACATGGGTTTGAGCAAACTCCGGGATATAGTGAGGGATGGGGAAGCCGGGCATGGTGCAGTCCATGAGGTTGTAAAGAGTTGGACATAACTGAGCTACTGAAGGACAACAATGTGAAATGTTTCAATCCCTGATAGCTCAGCTGGTAAAGAATCTGCCTGCAATGCAGGACACCCTGGTTCAATGCTGGGTTGAGAAGATCTGCTGGAGAAGGGATAGGCTACCCACTCCAGTATTCTTGGGCTTCCATTATGGCTCACCTGGTAAAGAATCTGCCTGCAATGCAGAAACCGGGGTTTGATCCCTGGGTTGGGAAGATCCACTGGAGAAGGGAAAGGCTACCCACTCCAGTATTCTGGCCTGGAGAATTCCATGGACTGTATAGACCATGGGGTCACAAAGAGTCAGACACGACTGAGCGACTTTCACTTTCAGCAAGTGTAGTAGTTGTTTTCCCCCGACTTATTCTCACTTGTCAAGCTTTCTATTTCAAAAAACAAGAGGAAGTTTTCCACACACTCCCTGCCTGCCCCCAGCACCAAAAGCGCTTCCCAGGTGGCACAGTGCCTGCCAATGTAGGAGACAGGAGGACACGGGTTAGATCCCTGGATTGAGAAGATTCCCAGGGAGAGGCAATGGTAACCCACTCCTGTATTCTTGCCTGGAAAATCCCATGGACAGAAGAGCCCAGCAGGCTGAAGACCACGGTGTCACAGAGAGGCAGACAGGACTGATCACCCATGCACCCACCCCCAACATTCAGGTGACTTGTTCCCAGTGTGTTCAATGCACTCCTGCCTGACACACAACTGCAGGAAGACTTCAATTACTTTTGCAAAGGAGAGGCTAACAGGCATTCATTTACATTTTGGAATGACAGGAAATGTTGGGAAAAGTTAGAATGGCCTTGTCGTTTTCCCTTTGGGGTGTGACCTCCAGTTCCCCTGCCCTTCTCAGGTTGGAAGGCTTCCCCAGACTTCAGGCCACCAGACATCTGAGACAAGGGGCCTCACCAGAGAGCAGGGCTCAGAAGCAGAGGCAGGTTTGAAGAAAGCAGACATGTCAATGACAAGGAAGGTTTCCCAGGGCTGGGTGTACAGTGGGGCTCCTAGCTGACAGCTTTGCTGTGGAGGTGATGATGTTCTGCAGGTTTGGGAATAAGTTAAGATGGAGAGAGGGGCAGCTTTATGTCACACAGAGGATATATTAGGAAACAGCAGGGTGTCCCTGCTGCATTTTGTCAGAGTCACAGAAAAAAACTCATCCTCCACAATGGCATTTCCACCACTGTGCCTGAGCGAGACCTTGAAAACAGTAGCAAGAAACTGGCCCCCACGGAGGGCCTCAAGGAAGGCAACCCCATACCTCAATGGTCTGGACAAGGAAGCCTGGTTAACAGAAGCAGCAGTGGACGACTTCACAGTCAATTCAGATCGATCAACCTCTCACTTTCTTTCTAGACAGCTGTCAGATGGAGACATCAGGAGGTCACAAACACCTCATGTCTGAAGCCTGGCAAGTGACAAAGTATCTCAATCGAGACATAAATGCCCAAGTGGCTCAGGGTTTCAGTCCCTGCAGCACAGGACCAAAGACAGAGCAACCTCCCTCTGGGACCCTGGTCTCCCGCCAGCTGTGCAGCATCAGAGCCTGGATCCAGACTCACAAATACCCCAGGGACCTCACACTATGGGTCACAAAACCCAAATTTCAATGATACACTCGGCCAGATACGGACCAAGGAAACAGCAGCTAGCAGACCTCACTGCACTGAACACCCAACACCAAACAATCCACCAAACTGAAACTCCTGGAGACTCGATAAGTGAGGTAAGACACACGAAATCAGCTGAGATGAAAGTTGAATACAGGCCGACATGCATTTTAGCAACTTCATAAGCTGCCATGGAGAAACCTGACAGTTCAGAGACCTCACACCCTGGACACAGAAGTTGCAATCACACAGCTCACACCATAGGACACAACCACACCAACTGCACAGAGCACTGGTATGGTGAAGGCATACAGCTCTTTCACAATGTTCCATGCAGCCACCACAAAGAGACCTCAGACCATGGTACCCCGCATCCTACAAACCCCAAAGTTCACAGCCCAAGACATACTAAACCCCTCAAGGTTTCAGCACCCTCAATCCCTGGCTCACAGACTTATCTCCAGGTCAGAGATGGCACACTCAGGGTGCAGAGCCACCGATGGGGCAGATACCTCCCATGCTTTGTCAAATACACTTTGTGATGTCACAAGCTAGGGTATAGACACCTAGGGTGTTCACGTCCCCTGAAATCCCTACATGGATCATTCCTAGTTGTGGACTTGAAGCTCTTCTAGGGAACTGGACATAAGGAGTCCAGCCTCTTGCCTAGACTTCCCACCCTACAAATGGTGCCAAGATGCCAGTAAAGGCACATTCACTCCCTTGCTCCACTGAGGCCAGTGTGAACTGGTGAAACACCTTTGCAGGGGTCTGTGGCAGCTCCCATCAGAATTCACATTCCGTCCTGCCCTCACCCTCAGCAGCATTTGCCTTCTTGAAAGAGGGACATGTGTTAGTCCTATTCTGTGATGCCTCCTTGGCGTTTAGAACAGCGTCAGGCACATGCACATAGTAGGCACTCTATAGAGATGTCTGTTTAGGCAAGGAAGTCTTTGATCCAGCAGTCTCCCTGCTGTGAAAGTGCCTTAGGAAAATATTCCCACATGCTCAGAGATGTGTGTACAATGACAGCAAATTTCTAGGGGAAACTCTAGTGCCCATTGATAGTCAGTGACCATTTGTTTCCATTTTCATTCATTTCTTTCAACTGTGTTTTGGCATTTTCAGTGTACAAATCTTACACCTCCTTGGTTAAATTAACTCCTAAGTATACTGTTCTTTTTATTCTAACTGGAATTTTCTTACTTATTAGGAGTATTCACCACTAGTATAGAAATACAGTTGAGTTTTGTATATTGAAGCTGGTGATGAATTCACAGCTGTTTACATGTCAAACATACCACAATAAAGTGGTTTAAAAAATAGAAATGAAAGCAAAATAAACGCATTCCCAAGTTACAAAAAAAAAAAAAAAACCTCAGTGAATTTGTTGGTAGAACTGGCTTACTAGAAAAAAACTAAAGGAAGTTGTTCAGGCTGCAATAAGTGAATTCAGATGTTAATTAGATTCCATGTGAAAAAACAAAGAGCACAGGTAAAGGTAATTATGTAAACAAAAGTACTTTATGAGTTCACATTTCACGCCTTTCTTCCTGTATTTAAAAAGCAACTGTCTAAAACAATATCACATAAATTATTGTTGTGAATGTGGTAGTTGCTCAGTCGTGTCTCACTCTTGGCAACCACATTACTGTAGCCCGCCTCTGTAGGCTCCTCTGTCCATGGGATTCTCCAGGCAAGAATACTGCAGTGGTTAGCCATTCCCTTCTCCAGGGAATCTTCCTGACCAAGGGTTGAACACGAGTCTCCTGCATTGCAGGCAGATTCTTTACTGTTTGAGCCACCAGGGAAGCCCAATTATTGTTGGGCCAATAACATATGGAATGTAATATATTTGCAGTAACAGCACAAAGGAGGTGGTTGCGAGCAAAGCTGTATTAGGTAAGGAAACAAGCCAGGATGGTGTCAGATCCACACGAACATATACAAAGTGTCAGAAACCATGACAAAGAAGGTTAATAGAACAGAAGTTGTAAACATATACCTGATATTCTGCCTTATATCAGGTTTTCATAGACGTAACATTATAGTAATATAATAATGATAAGAGTGTATTAATGGGATGTACTCTTTATAGATCTACTATTGGTGACAACATAAGAAAAAGATGGAAATTGGAATAGAGCAATATAGGAGTAGGGTTTCTATATCTCATTAGGATTAGTATAAATTTCAAGCTGATTGTGATACAGTAAGATGTTTATTAGTGGCATTAGTAATAAACACCTTACTTTAGAAAAGGAGAGATATACCCATCTGAATGCAGAGTTTGAAGGAACAGCAAGGAGAGATAAGAAAGTCTTCCTCAGTGATCACTGCAAATAAATAGAGGAAAACAATAGACTGGGAAAGACTAGAGAGATCTTCAAGAAAATTAGAGATACCAAGGGAATATTTCATGCATATATGGGCACAATAAAGGACAGAAACGATATGGACTTAACAGAAGCAGAAGATATTAAGAAGAGGTGGCTAGAATATACAGAAGAACTGTACAAAAAAAAAAAAAAAGATCTTAATGACCCAGATAACCACGATGGTGTGATCACTCACCTGGAGGCAGACATCCTGGAGGGTGAAGTCCAGTGGGCCTTAGGAAGCATCACTATGAACAAAGCCAGTGGGGTAGCTTTTTCACTGACTTGATGGACATGAGTTTGAGCAACCTCCGGGAGTTGGTGATGGACAGGGAGCCCTGGTGTGCTGCATGCCACGGGGTCACAAAGAGTCAGACACGACTTAGCGACTGAACTGAACTGAAGTTGTTTATGGTAGCATATAGCTAAGGAAATAACTTAAAAATAGTGGAAAAATCAGTAAAGAATTTAAAATGCTACACTAGAAAATACCCATTTAATGCAAAAGAAAGCAGTAACATGCTGCTGCTGCTAAGTCACTTCAGTCGTATCCAACTCTGTGCGACCCCACAGACGGCAGCCTACCAGGCTCCTCCGTCCCTGGGATTCTCCAGGCAAGAGTACTGGAGTGGGTTGCCATTTCCTTCTCCAATGCATGAAAATGAAAAGTGAAAGTGAAGTCGCTCAGTCGTGTCCAACTCATAACGACCCCATGGACTGTAGCCCACCAGGCTCCTCCATCCATGGGATTTTCCAGGCAAGAGTACTGGAATGGGTTGCCATTGGACCATAGAACAAAATGACATGAGATAGAAAAATATATTGGCAGATGTAAGTCTGTATCAACATTAAATGTGAATAGATAAAACAATATGACCACAAGGCAGACATTGAGAGACCAATTTAAAAATAAAAACAAGATCAGTAAAATAAAAATATATATTAAAAAAATAAAATTCAATATTCAAAAACAATAAATAAAAATAAAAACAAGATCCAACTGTATGTTGTCTACAGAGGACACAGTTTAGAGTCTAAGGTATGTAAATCACCATGTACGTGTGTGTGTGTGTGCATGCGTGTATGTGTGTGTGTTCAGTTGCTCAGTTGTATCCAACTCTTTGGGGCCCCATGGACTGTACCTGCCAGGACCCCTGTCCATGGAATTTTCCAGATGAGAATACTGGAGCGGGTTGCCATTTCCTACTCCAGGGGATCTTTCACACCCAGGGATCCTACCTGAGTCTCCTGCATTGGCAGGTGGGTTCTTTACCACTAGCGCCACCTGGGAAGCCTTATATGACCCAGCAATTCTACTCCTAGACAATTTTACCCAAGAGAAATGAAAACGTGCTCACACAGTGGCCTGTACTCAAATATTCCACACATGTATTCCTAGTAGCCACACGTAGAAACAACCCAACTATTCAATAACTGGTATACAGATGAAAGAAAAGCAAAAGAGTATACCTGTACAAAGGAATACTAGATGGTAATAATAATAAAGAACTACTAATGCATGCAACAGCAAGGATGTGTCACAACTGTGCAAAAACTGTGAGAAACCAGACACAGAAGGCTACATATTATATGGTTTCATGTCAATGGATTTCTGGAAAAGGCACAACTATTCACACAGAAATGTATCTGTGGTTGCCAGGGTATAGGAGTGGAAGAAGGAGTCTGATGGCAAATACCCCAAGGGAGCATTTTTGAACAATGGGCCATTTTCTACATTTTTATTGTGGTAGCTTTTACACCACTGTATACATTTGTCAAAACTCTACAAACTGTAATGCTTTAAAGTGTTGGCTTTTATTGTACACAAATTATACCACAATACTTTTTTTGAAAGGAAAAGGAACATTTAAGTATTTAAATATTGGTTATTGTATCCATCTAGACCATGAGCTCAAAAACATAAAAATCGTATTTTGGAATTCTTCCCAGACATGGACAACTTCTAGGATTTCCCATGACAGTTTCATACTCTTATGACAGAACACACAAACTTGGTCTTAACCATGTTTACGATTCTCTCTCCCTCACTTCAAGTCCAAATTCTTGCTGAGTTCTGTCCATCTTCGTAAACGCCTAATGTGTCTACTTTTACCCACGTCTACCACATCTGCTCTGGTCCAAAGCCTCGCTCCATTTAATTCTCAACGCCCCTTCTAACTGGTCTCTTACATCCACTCAGGGTGTCTGTCTCCCTCTTCCCACCCTCTCCCTCCTTCTCTTACAGTTGCAGAACTTTCTGTGTCTTTCTAGATAATGCTACCCTCCTACACAAGGACTTGAAGGCATGGTCTAGCCCCTGTCCACCTTGCTAGCAACAACGAAAGTAGAGCTTCCTTTTCTTGTCTCTCTTATCAGGCTTCCTTCACACCATCCAATTTCCTAAGCTTCTCCACTTAGATTGTCCCCAATTTCTGAAGCCTCCTGCTTAGAAAACTCCTTCAAGCTAGGCTTCAATAGTACTTGAACCAAGAACTTCCAGATATAGAGCTTAGGTTTCAAGGAGGCAGAGGAACCAAAGGTCAAATTACCAACATTCGTTAGATCACGGAGAAAGCAAGGGGAATTCGAGAAAAACATGGGCTTCTGCGTCATTGACTGCGCTAAGACCTCTGACTGCATGGATCACAACAAACTGTAGAAAATTCTGAAACAGAGCGGAGTACCAGACTACTTGACCTGTCTCCTGAGAAACCTGTATGCAGGACAAGAAGCAAGTTAGAATCAAAGATGGAAGAGGTGACTGCTTCAAAACTGGAAAAGGAGTATGACATGGCTGTGTGTTATCAGGTAACAATGGCCTCATAATATGAGACAAAAGAATTAACTTCCTTGGGACATCCCAGCTCGTGCTAGAGGTGAAGAAGCTGCCTGTCAATGCATGAGAGACTCAGGTTCAATCCCTGGGTCAGAAAGATCCCCTGGAGGAGGCCCTGGCCACCCACTCCAGTATTCTTACCTGGAGAATCCCAGGGACAGAAGAGCCTTGCGGGCTATGGTGCATAGGATCCTAAAGAGTCAGACATGATGGAAGTGACTTAGCATGCACATGCATGAACTTACTTAATAGATATAAAGATATTCATCCTCATTACTTTTTGAGTGAATTTGCTCATCAGTATTTTTCAAGAAATGTGCTTATTTTACGTAAGTATCAATTTTGGGGAGAACATTTTTCTGCTGTCCTTTTATAAACATCTTTATTGAAATAGAATTGATATACAGCAAATTGTATATATTTAATGTGTACAATTTGATGAGTTTGGACATATGCAAACAATGATACTATTATCACCACAATCAAAGTAATAGACATACCCAACATCTCCTAAACTTTCCGTGTGTCCCTTTAGTTTTGCTTTATGTTAGACTGTGTGTGTGTGTGTAGTGAGAACACAATATTCGATTAACTCTCAGCAAATGTTGGGGCTACCCAGGAGGCTCAGTGGTAAAGTATTCACCTGCCAGTGCAGGAGATGCAGGAAATGGGGATTTGATCCCTGGATCGGCAAGATCCCCTGGAGGAGGAAATGGCAACCCATTCCAGTATTCTTGCCTGGAGAATGCCATGGACAGAGGAGCCTGGTAGTCATGACTCAGGAGAATTGGCACACACTTGGCATGCATGCATAAGCACTTATAAGGTGCCATTTCACTTCATCTTCACTAGGACCCTTGAAGAAAACCCTTTCACCCCTGCAGGACGCTGAGACCAGATGCTCCTCTCGGAGACCCAATCCTTTTCCTTCCAGCCCCACAAGAACTGCCCCGGGCTCCTGGTCAGAGTCTGAATTTTATCTGGATCCTGAACAGATTTTTCAGTTCGGTCCTCACAGGGACTTTATGACAGACCTTGTGTGTGGGCAGGAGATAGGTGTACTGCAGAATGCAGGGAGCAGGCAGGGTCTTGAGGGAATCTTCTGAGGTAGCGTGGGTGCTTGGTGAGAGGACACAAATGGGGTGAGGCCCTGTGAGTAGAGCTGGGGGAGGGGCTAAAGAGGCCCCTGAGGCCTATTGAAAGGGGAGGGGAGGGGTGGGAATTTGGGGAGAAAGAGGAATTGAGGCAGCTGTCCCCAGGAGACGGACTCTGGAAAATGACAGAGGTGATTAAAGGGATGTAAGGAAGTTGTCATAGGCACCGTGACGGGAAACCGTCTCCTCTCTCCAGAATTCAGTAGTTCAGAGTGGGTGCTGCGATAGAGAGGACCAGGTCCCTGGAGCTTCTTCTGTGGATCTGGCATTCACTTTGAACCTCCCATGGGGCAGGATACAAAGTTACCATGACTAGAGTTGACCAGGGTGGGGTTAGGGCCATTCTCAGACCCAGACATGGGAAATCAATTTCTGAACCCCTCAGCTCTAAGGCACACCACACCCCTGGAATGAACCTGCCTTCCTCAGGTGACATGCTGGTGACTGTGGGCTGCAGGAATTGCAAGTCTGGAGGCCTCTCTCCCTTGGGGTTGACTGAACAGAGACTCAGTGCAAATGCCCACGCAGTAGCCCAGAGGCAAAGATGTGGGGCTCTGTGTCCCAGGGTGCAGACTGTAGGCTCTGGGGAGGGGTGTGAAGCCACTGAGGTAAATGGGAGCTATTAGCTAGAGTAGTGTCCACTTAAAGAAACACATACAACAGAAGAGTTGTGAGTTTAGGTTGGATTCGGGGTCTCCTGGGGACTATATCCCGGGACACAGCTCCTCCGTTAGCTCTGAGAACACTGCTCTGAGGAGGTAGCAGTGAAGGCAATATGAGTTTTGCCTAGGGAAATACATGAAGTCTAGCATGAATACTGGCAAAAGATTACTGTGAAACACAGAGATCAGACATTGCAAGTTAATCATTTCCATGCTTTTGTGTATGTGGGAAGTTGCCAGAATCTGGGGTCACTGAACCTTTTCCTGAGGAAGCTGTGTGACTAAATAAGGGCCAGTTTCTCCAAAGCACAGTGTGCCTCTTCCTGTTTGTCACCCAGAATTCCTTCAGATTGCAGTGTCATTCAGGAACCACAGAGGTTACAAGTTAACCCTGTAGAACTGGCTGTGAGCAATGCTGTTTCTCTTAGGGATCCTAATTCATCCAAGGCCACAAGTTGGAATTTCTTGAGCTGGAGTGCATCTGTGTTCTCAGGTGTGACCTAATTAGAGCTGTTTCGGGTTGTGTCCAGATGAGCAGTCTGAACTGTTTGCAGATCTCTGTCCCAGAGCATGAAATCTCAGAACGATTTGGGGGCCTTTGTCCAGAGGGTTGGGCCCTCTCAGCTGTTCATGTATCTGCATATAGAATAGTTTAAGAGGAAGACTGGAGGGTCCCACTGGCACGGGTCTTAGAAGTAGGTCTGTGATGTCACATTTGCTAAGATTTCTACCATGCCTCTGCACAGAGATAAAAGCTTGGGGGCCCATCCTCAGAGAGGGTAATAATGTCAGTTCACAATAGCCCAGGTAAATAATCCTCTTAAGAAAATCTTGCTGAGATGCACTACCGCCCATTGATAGGGGCCCCTGTGAAAAACTGTGTAACAATCACTTATTCCGTAATGTTGCCAACTCACCACAAGAGTGCAGATTTGCAGAAGGAGTCAGGCCTGGGGTGCGATGGAAAG
>NW_020190952.1:0-13798 GCF_002263795.3 Bos taurus | reverse complement strand
ATCAGGTGGCCAGAGTATTAGTGTTTCAGCCTCAGCATCAGTCCTTCCAATGAATATTCAGGACTGATTTCCTTTAGGATGTAGACATTATATTTAGAGCAGTTTTTGGTTCACAATATTATTGAATAGAAGGTACAGAAAGTTTTGTGAAATGAAGACATCTCTTGCCATTTCAATAAACAAGAAATGACACAGTCACCAGAGATTTCTGGCATCCAAATGTGAATGAGGGCTCCCAGACCTCCAATCCAACAGATGTCACTGCTCCCCATGGTGATCTCTGAGGAGCTCAGAGGGTGAAAGAAGCAGCCATCTGGGGCATCTAGCACTCCTTAAGTTGAACAAGGGAACAGGATTTGGCCCCAGAGAGCTGAGGTGCATATGAAAGGAATGAATTCAGTGAGCCCAGAGGCTTGCATCTTCCCATATGCAGTATGCTAAATTCCTTCACTTGAAATCTGATTTTTCTTACAGCAGCCCCTGGAATCGCAAAGTCAGACTGAGTGACTGAACCACAACAATCTTTGATGTTCAGACTGCCCTCTCCCTTTTTACAAATTTTATCACATGACTCCCCCTCCTGCCTTCTTGGAGCAGTTTTCTCAGAGCAACTGAGATTCTGTCTCCTGGGCTTGGGTCCTAAACACGGCTACCAAATAAAATCTCCTCTACTTTCAGGGGGTGGCTAATGTTTTCATTGGCAGTTTCCATGTAACTCCTGGAACTCAGGTGAGTGGGGCCAGGACATGTGTGTTGGAAAAGTTCTCGGAAGAGCATATCAAATGACAAATACACAACCTAAAAGGTGAGAAGTATGTTTTATTTGGTGACTACAGATTATAGGCAGAAAGGTGGCTTCTCAGATAGCTCGAAGGAACTGTTCAAAAGTTATAAGGAGGAAAAAAAAATTATAAGGAGAGCCTGATGGGTCGCACAGAGTCAGACACGACTGAGGTGACTTACCTTACCTTACAGTATATAAGATCATTTGGTGTTAAAAAAATCAGAAAATATCAAAGAATTATTGCACATGATAAAAATGATAATCTCACTAATTTTCATGCATTTTAAATTTTATTTATTTACTCTCTATTTTAAAATTTACTTATTTTGGCTGTTCTGGGTCTTCCTTGCTATGCACAGCCTTTCTCTTGTTGTGGCCAGCAGGGCCACTCTCTAGTAGAAATGCACTGGTTTCTCATTTTGGTGGCTTCTCTCATTGCAGAGCATGGTGCCAGGGTGTGTGTGCTTCAGTAGTCAGGGCTCCCAGGCCCCAGTCCGGTGCTTGTGGGGCTTGGGCTTAGTTGCTCTGCAGCCTGTGGGATTTTCCCAGACCAGGGATCTAACCTGTATCCCTTGCACTGACTGGTGGATTCTTAATCACTGGACCACCAGAGAATTTTTTCTTTTTCTTTTTCTCTGTATGGAAAGAGGCAGGAGTTGGTCTTATTGAAGTCATCCATGTGACATTCATGGTACCACCTCAGGACACCGACCTTCTTCTCCTCCTTGAACTGCCCTCAGGGCACACTGTCTTGGGGCTGCAGTGGATGACGGCCTTTGGGCTGCAATAACCTTTGTTTACTGACTGCAAGTGAAATAATTGTCTCCAAAGGAAAGTGTAGGAGCAGATGGCAAGTGGAACTGAGGGAGAATGTCTACCGAGTCCCCGCTAGATGCACCTGCTCACTGGGTTACACAAGTGAGGCAGGGAAAGCATTGTTTCACCAAAATTTATTCAGGCTCATGATCCTACTCTCGAATTATCAGACGGCTTCCTTGTAAAATCCAGTTTGAATAATTAATCTAAGTCAGTCCAGCAAAAAAACCCACTCTTGATATCTGTATAATCATAAAGGATTTGATTTAGGTCATACCTGAATGGTCTAGTGGTTTTCCCTACTTTCTTCATTTTAAGTCTTAATTTGGCAATAAGGAGTTCATGGTCTGAGCCACAGTCAGCTCCTGGTCTTGTTTTTGCTGACTGTATAGAGCTTCTCCATCTTTGGCTGCAAAGAATATAATCAATCTGATTATGGTGTTGACTATCTGGTGATGTCCATATATAGAGTCTTCTCTTGTGTTGTTGGAAGAGGGTGTTTGTTATGACCAGTGCATTTTCTTGGCAAAATCTATTAGTCTTTGCCCTGCTTCATTGTGTATTCCAAGGCCAAATTTGCCTGTTACTCCAGGTGTTTCTCGACTTCCTACTTTTGCATTCCAGTCCCCTATAATGAAAAGGACATCTTTTTTGGGATGTTAGTTCTATGGTTTTTCCTGTGGTCATGTATGGATGTGAGAATTGGACTGTGAAGAAGGCTGAGCGCCGAAGAATTGATGCTTTTGAACTGTGGTGTTGGAAAAGACTCTTGAGAGTCCCTTGGAATGCAAGAGATCCAACCAGTCCATTCTGAAGGAGATCAGCCCTGGGATTCTTTGGAAGAATCATGCTAAAGCTGAAACTCCGTACTTTGGCCACCTCATGCAAGAGTTGACTCATTGGAAAAGACTCTGATCTGGGAGGGATTGGGGGCAAGGAGAAGGGACGACAGAGGATGAGATGGCTGGATGGCATCACTGACTTGATGGACGTGAGTCTGAATGAACTCCAGGAGTTGGTGATGGACAGGGAGGCCTGGCATGCTGCGATTCATGGGGTCACAAAGAGTTGGACACAACTGAGCGACTGATCTGATCTGATCTTAATATCTGGTCTCCCCAAGAATCTGATCAAACTTCCTCACTGCCCACTATTAGTATCCAGTTCATCTGGGCTGCCCTCAGCAAAATCTACTAGTTTGGTTCAGCCAAGATCCTTTGCAGACCTGATTCTCCTCATAGGAAATTACCAGCCAAGAAACACACTGCTTCTGAATTGTGAGTCCCTACCACCTGTATCTGTTGAAGTTGGATGACCTGAGATGCTAGGGTATCCTTATCTGTATTATCGTTGTCCTAAATAAAATTTGATGTAGCCACTTACACCTGTTTCTGTGTCTGATTTTCCTTGGAAACAATTCCCTCAGCTGATTACTGCTCAGGCAGGAAGCGTTCTACAAGTATCCCCAGATTCCCACATATTCAAGATGACCAATTTGGAGTCTGACCACTTTTTCAGCCATATCAGGCCTTGAGTTATTTTCAGAAAATTCATTTAAACTTTAAAACATTCTTCTTTTTGATCTCATAGTAACTGTGATCCCAGAGGAACATCACCACCTTGAATTTTGAAATTTCCACATTTCCACTAACATCACAGTCTTTTCCAACATTTATGTGATCTGACAATTGGAGGAGTCCTTCTCATCCCTTCAGCTATGACAGGAATGGGCGAATTTAATTCAGATGACCATTATATCTACTACTATGGGAAAGAATCTCTTTGAAGAAATGTAATAGCCTTCATAGTCTACAAAAGAGTGTGAAATGCAGTACTTGGGTATAGTCTCAAAAATGACAGAATGATCTCGGCTTTTTCCAAGGCAAACCATTCAACATTAAAATAATCCAAGTCTATGCCCCAACCATGGACATGTCCAGTGATTGACATAAGTTTGAGAAAGCTCCAGGGGTTGGTGATGGACAGGGAAACCTGGCTGCGGTCCATGGGGTCACAAAGAGTCAGACACGACTGAGTGACGGAACTGAATTGATGCCCCAACCACTAACGCTGAAAGCTGAAGTTGAACGGTTGTATAAGGACCTATGTGACCTCTAGATCTAAAAACAAAAAAAGATGACCTTATCATCATAGGGGGCTAGAATGAAAATGTAGGAAGTCAAGAGTAACAGACAAGTTTGATCTTGCAGTACAAAATGAAGCAGGCAGAGGCTAACAGCGTGTTGTGAAAAGAAGACACCTGTCATAGCAAACACCCTTTCCATTAACCCAAGAGAAGACTCTACACATGGATATCACCAGATGGTCAATACCAAAACAGGTTTGATTATATTCCTTGTGGTCAAAATTGGATAACTCTATATAGCCAGCAAAAACAAGTCTGGGAGTTGACTGTGGCCAGATCATGAACTTCTGCCGAATTCAGACTCAAATTGAAAGAATGTAGGGGAAAACCACTAGGCCATTCAGGTCTAACCTAAATCAAAAAAGTGAAAGTCACTCAGTTGTGTCCGATTCTTTGAGACCCATGGACAATACAGTCAATGGAATTGTCCAGGCCAGAGTAATGGAGTGGGGAGCCTTTCACTTCTCCAGGGTATCTTCCCAACACAGAGATCAAGCCCAGATCTTCCACATTTCAGGTAATTTCTTTACCAGCTGAGCCACAAGGGAAGCCCAAGAACACTGGAGTGGATAGCCCATCCCTTCTCTAGTGGATCTTCCGGACCCAGGAATGGAACTGGGTCTCCTGCATTGCATACAGACTCTTTACTAACTGAGCTATCAGGGAAGACTCATGATTTATACAGTGGAAGTGACAAATAGATTCAAGGGAATAGATCTGATAGATAAAGTGCTTGAAGAACTGTGGACAGAGGTTTGTAACCATTGTACAGGAGGTGGTGATCAAAACCATCCCCAAGAAAAGAAATGCTAAAAGGCAAAATGGTTGTCTGAGGAGGCCTTAAAAATAGCTGGAAAAAAAAAGAGAGAGAGAGAGAGAACTGAAAGGCAAAGGAGAAAAGGAAAAATATACATCTGAATGCAGAGTTCCAGAAAAGAGCAAGGAGAGATAAGAAATCCATTTTAAGTGAAAAATGCAAAGAAATAGAGGAAAATAATAGGGCATGAGAGACTAGAGATCTCTTCAAGAAAATTAGAAATACCAAGGGAACATTTCATGCAAAATAATGTCTCTACTTTTTAATATGCTGTCTAGGTTGGTCATAACTTTTCTTCTAAGGAGTAAGCATCTTTTATTTCAGTGGCCATATTAACAAAACTCAATCAATTTTATATAGTGAATCACTGAATAAGTCCTGGATTCCCCCTCCCCCAATTCGTTTTCTTTCATGAATGATGATCTGACTCAATCAGTTCATCTGGAGACTGGCAGTAACCCAATCAGGATGAACCTGAGGGATCGCTCTGGAACTCCAATCAGGTAATGCCTACTGATTGGAGTTAGCAGTTGAAAGGAGAGAAGATGTGGTTTAAAGTTCCCATAAAATGCCCCAGCACCCAAAGAATAGACGCAGAAACTTCTCGCTCTGGAGTCACTCCTTGTGTTTCTCATCAAGTCTGAGGTCTGAGCAGCATCCCTACCCCGACCACATCAGACCTGGTGAGTTAACCTCAGTGAGGGATGTTCTGCCATGGCAGGCATGCACATGAATGGTATAATGCAGTTTGACATGGCATGGAGAGTTACCTTTTTCTCTTCTTTAGGTTAAATTTAAATCTGTCTTTCTGCCTCAAAGTATTCTTTTTCTTTTTTTTTTTTAATCCTCCAGGGTTTCCATCTGGCCCAACTGGAATCTTCTATGATCTAGCATTGCAGAAATGAAGAAGTGGACATTTAGGGCTGAGCAGAACTGGGTGTGGACATTGTCCATTCCAAATATAGGCTGTTTCACCATGGGCGAGACCAGTAACCAACCCAAGCTTCAGTCGCTCCTCTGTACAATGGGAATCATCATGTACTGTCTGGATGATGTGCCCATTGGTGTAATGAGTTATTAAATTCTCCTCCTATCATTGTACTGCTGTCAGCTTCTTCCTCAATGTCTGTTAATATCTGCTGTACATATTTAGATGCTCTTATGTTAACAAATACATGTTATTTTTCTTCTTTTTTTATTATCAAATATTTATTACTTTTCCATTCCTTTATCAAGTATATTCACTATATATTTGGATTTTTCTTCTAAATATTTCTTTTTTTAAATTTTATTTTATTTTTAAACTTTACAATATTGTATTAGTTTTGCCAAATATCAAAATGAATCCACACAGGTTATACCCGCATTCCCCATCCTGAACCCTCCTCCCTCCTCCCTCCCCTCCCCTCCCTTCTGGGTCGTCCCAGTGCACCAAGCATCCAGTACCATGCTTCCATTCTAAACATTTTGGATTTTGTGCTTTGGTTTATATTATTTAAAAGTCTTAACCAGCAGTTTTTCTTTTTAAAGACATCTGTTTGACATGCTGTCTTCTTGACATTTAAGGTTTTTGCTCTATACACAAATGGGCATTCCCTTTACAAGTATCTCCTTAATCTTTCCCAGCTAAGTTGACTTTGGCGAACTGAGGATGGAAGCTGTGTTCTACATGAACTCCTGTCCCCATAGTTTGGGCTTTAAGCAATAATTCTTTTTTTTTTTTTTTTTTCCCACCATAAGAACAAAGAGAGTCAGCTTTTTCAGTCTCCTGGTACAGATGTGCAAGAGGGACATGCGTTTAAGGAAAGCAGTGGATGGAAACAGATGAGCCTCCATTTGGCTTTCTTCCTTCCCTGCAACTTGTTAGATTCTTGCTCTAAGTGGCAGGGAATGGGGAGAGCTCTGGCCTTAGGGGACACAAAAACCCCAGTCTTCCATTCTGATTCATCATTGCCCAGAGCAATGACTGTGGGCCTGATTTGATTTCTCTGAAGTGTGGGGAGAGAGACTACCCTGATGGTTATGATTGTTCTGAGAAGGATGTCTTGTCTCTTTGCAGTTTCCCAGGATTCAATTCAGAGAAGAGTCAGAATGCGTAGTGTTCACAACCTCCCAGACTTGCGATCTTGCAGCAATTGCCCTGCTGAGGAGACGAGCCCTAGCCATCTCTACTTTGGAGTTTCTGCCCACAGAGCTCTACCCACTACTGCTCATGCTGCCGTCTTTGGGCCGACACAGGGAGACCCTGAAGGCTATGGTGCCAGCCTGGCCCTTTGCCCGCCTGCCTCTGGAAGCCTGATGCAAAAGCCTCACCAAAGAACCTTACAAGCCAGTGCTGGAAGGCCCTTGATGTCCTGCTTGCCCCAGAAGGTTAACCCCAGGATGAGTCAGATCCAGGGAGCCTGGCAGGGTCTTGGATTCCTGGAAGAGACACATGGTGCCAGGCAGAGTGATGACCAAGTCGGTGACCAGAGGCCTTCTGAAAAAGCTCAGAGGCTTTTTTCAGAGGATTGCTGAGATCACTTTGGGAAATCCCTTACAAATATATAATAGGAAGGATGGAAGAGAAAAAAGAACTGGGGGAGAGGAGCAAGAAAGGAAAGAAACAACAGCAGGTGAGAGCAGGACTGTGAAGTAAGAGCACACATGGGGAGATGGAATGTTGCCTGAACATTCATCCCAGGCTGTGGGTTCATTCAGTGTGGATTTTGAATAATCTCACCCCCCCATCTGCTGTTTCCCCACAGGAGGGGCAAGCTGCGGTGCTGGACTTAAGGAATACGGCCAGGACTTCTGGAACATGTGGTCTGGAGGCAAGGGCCACATGCCCTCCAGCTCACTGCTGGTTCCAGTGGCTGAGGACATGTCCAGGAAAAGGCACCCCTTGACTCCCTTAGAAGTGTACATAGAACTTTGTCTTACGAAAAAGCCCCTGGAGAAATTCCTTACGTACCTCTTCAGGTGGGTGGAGCAGAGAAAAGCCTCCATACACCTGTGCTGTAAGAAGATGAAGATTATTTCAATGTCCAAGGAAATTATGGAGGAAGTTCTCAGGATGGTGAAGCTGGACTGTGTACAGATGGTGAAACTGAGTTTCACCCGAAGCTGTCCACCCTGGCCCAGTTTTGCTCCTCTCCTGGGTCAGATGAGCAACGTTAGAGTCTCATTCTTTCCCTGCATTCGTGGGTCTGCTGTTGAGGAGCAGGACATCAGGATCTTCTGCATTGACCTCTCAGATCTCCGGCTGCAGAACCTCCGGACCTCGCATGAAGACTCCATTCTTCCTTGAAGGCCGTCTGGACCAAATGCTCAGGTGAGGCTCTGCCAGCAGCTGATTAACAGTCGGACACAATGGTAATAGAATATCAAGGGAGAGTCTCATCTGCTGCTCCACCAATGAAAACCCAGTAATTACAGAAGCACAGGAATCCAGGTGAGGGGGCAACGGAGCTGTATACAGAAAGCTCTGGAAAGGGGACACCATGTTGGGAACCCACAAGTTAGATCTAGTGCAAGTGTGTATGTGATTTCTTCTTGGAGGAGAGATTTCTGTGTTCTGAAGATTTATGTATAGGTAAGTGAAGGGGGCATTGAAGAGGGAAAATCACATCACCCTGAGCATTGTGAAAAGAAACTCTGTGCGTCACTAACCCATGACCACAAGGGCCTGTTTTAAAGTCCAAGTCAGTAACAGGTTGGCTTTTGCTGCATATAAGGTAATTAATATATGGGAAATGCATGGTTCTTGGAGATGATGGTAGCAAGCAGAGCCAAAAGAATGTAAAAAGTGATAGAAAGTTTGTAGATGTCATAGGGCTGGAGTCCCTAAGACGGCAGCCCCTTTCTGCATGTATGCCAAGAGCCTCACTGGCCAGAGGTATATGACCATCAGCTCACCACAGAGTGCGAGGCGATCTAATGAAAGCATTTTTTACCTCATCTCCAGAACTTACACTCAGTGATGTCCACCCTGTAAAGAACGAACTTTGTGTCATGCTCTCCTCTGATCAAGTTCTAGTGCATTCCATTATGTCTATTCATCCTGCTAAGGAAATAGAGTGTACTGTACTCTGCTTGACAGATGAGGAAAGACGGCTTTTCAAGATCATGTGAATGTGATCCAGTCCATACTAAGAAAATGGCAGGACTCAGCCTAGAATGAGACTGGACATTCTGGAATTTGAACTGTATCAGCTTTGGGCCAATCATTGAGTTCTCCTCTGGAACTCAACTGCTACTTTTGCTTTCCCTCATCTAATTGCTTCTTCCCCCCCTCCACCCCAGGCTGGCTTGAAGACCCCCTTGGACAAACATCTCAATCACCAACTGCCTGCCTTACAGAATCAGACCTGACCCATCTGTCCTGCGTGTCCAAAAATCTGTCAGCTGAAAGGGCCTGAATCTTGAGTGGAGTCACCCTCACCGACTTTAATCCCAAGCTCCTTCAAGTTCTGCCTGGAGAAAGTTGCAGGCACTCTGGAAAGAACTGGAACTTAAACCTGTGTGGGATCACGGACGTCCACCTCATGGGCTTTCTGCCTGCCCTGAGCTGCTGCTCCAGCTTAGGGTCCTCACCATGTGTGGAAACCTCATCTCCATGGCTGTCCTGAGAGTGTCCTGCATCATACTGACAGGCTCCCTGATTTTAAATCTAGAGCTTTATCCAGCCCCTCGGGAGAGTTACAGCTCTCTGGGTGTCCTTCACCGGGAAAGATTGCTCAGATAAAGGCTAAGCTGAGGGTGAATCCTTACATACTTAGAACGTCCCAGGAAGATTTGGGTTAGCCCCAGCCCCTGTCCTCACTGTGGTGATGACATGTGCGGTCATCTGAGTCCCAACACATAATTCTGTAATACACTGTGTAGTCGGTTGCTTCTATCAGAAGCTTTCTTCTGGACACTTGAAAACTGAAATCTAGGTCATACATCCATTATGAAGGGAAAACACAGCCCTGGTTTCTGATATAAGCTCAGTGTGATTAAAAACCTGATCCAGCAGGGGTGCAGGATTCGAAAAGGGAGTGTTGACTTGAGGAATTGATGTGACTTTTTTAGATATGTGTTTATAGAGTCAACTATGAAACTGAGTTCCTGGAAGGTTCAGTCTGAGACACACGTGTTCCACTTATTTCTGTATGCACACTTGTAGAAATGATCAGAAATAAAGAGACCTTCAGTGTAAATGATAAATGCCATCCATGATATTATTCTGCTTTCTGTATTTACATCTCATGGATCTCCAGTTACTTGTGGAGTGGAAGCCCTCTGTTGTGTATGATCTGAAACTCCATCATTCCCTAGTTATCTTTTTTCTTCATGGTTTCCTTACTTAGTTCTGTGGTTAATACAAATAGCCAAAGGAAAATACACTCAGTGGTCCTCAATAGACACATCCTGTCAAGAGTGGAGGTACTTATATGCATATTCCTATGAGAAAAATACTAAAATCATACAGGCATGAAATATGGTTTTGTTATGTTTATACCAGAAGTATATTTCAGAAGCATGTCTTTTGAAGGCTAGGTCATGTCAATAAGAGTTTTATTTTATTCCCATGCCTACTATTGTTCTTCCCTATCGAGGAAGACTAGTAGAGCATGCTTTGACATCAGCATATCAAGATGTATAATAAAATGTCTTTACACCATATAACTTATAGTTGGCCATTTTTATTCTCGGCTCCCTACTGTCTCCCTCAATCAGCTGCAGATTCATTATAAAATATTTCTTTTTTTTAATTTTTTAATTTTATTTATTTTTAAACTTTACATAATGTATTAGTTTTGCCAATATCAAAATGAATCCACCACAGGTATACATGTGTTCCCCATCCTGAACCCTCCTCCCTCCTCCCTTCCCCATACCATTCCTCTGGGTCGTCCCAGTGCACTAGCCCCAAGCATCCAGTATCGTGGCATCGAACCTGGACTGGCAACTCGTTTCTTACATGATTATTTTTACATGTTTCAATGCCATTTCTCCCAAATCTTCCCACCCTCTCCCTCTCCCACAGAGTCCATAAGACTGTTCTATACATCAGTGTCTCTTTTGCTGTCTCGTATACAGGATTATCGTTACCATCTTTCTAAATTCCATATATATGCGTTAGTATACTGTATTGGTGTTTTTCCTTCTGGCTTACTTCACTCTGTATAATAGGCTCCAGTTTCATCCACCTCATTAGAACTGATTCAAATGTATTCTTTTTAATGGCTGACTAATACTCCATTGTGTATATGTACCACAGCTTGCTTATCCATTCATCTGCTGATGGACATCTAGGTTGCTTCCATGTCCTGGCTATTATAAACAGTGCTGCGATGAACATTGGGGTACACGTGTCTCTTTCCCTTCTGGTTTCCTCAGTGTGTATGCCCAGCAGTGGGATTGCTGGATCATAAGGCACTTCTATTTCCAGTTTTTTAAGGAATCTCCACACTGTTCTCCATAGTGGCTGTACTAGTTTGCATTCCCACCAACAGTGTAAGAGGGTTCCCTTTTCTCCACACCCTCTCCAGCATTTATTATTTGTAGACTTTTGGATTGCAGCCATTCTGACTGGTGTGAAATGGTACCTCATAGTGGTTTTGATTTGCATTTCTATGATAATGAGTGATGTTGAGCATCTTTTCTTGTGTTTGTTAGCCATCTGTATGTCTTCTTTGGAGAAATGTCTATTTAGATCTTTGGCCCATTTTTTGATTGGGTCATTTATTTTTCTGGAGTTGAGCTGTAGGAGTTGCTTGTATATTTTTGAGATTTCTTATGATTCTCTGGATCTCCTGTCTTACTAGTCTATAATGATGCAGAAAATATTTTTCCCTGTTCCCTCTTCTAGATATGTACTATTACAAATATTCTCTATGTGGTTTTAAATGTGATTGATAGCCTCAAGATATTTAACTATGTTAGAAGCATGGGTTCCCCTTGGGTAGTGCAGGAGACACTCTTTTATAAAGTAGATGGGCTATAAGGTATATAGCCCGTTAAATTTATAAATTCATAATACAGCGAAGAGAGACACAAGACATAAACCATTTGAAAACAAGTTAGAACAAATTAAATAATGATTAGTGAAAATCAATTGTGGTCTGGTGGCAGTAATTCATCAAGTCCACAGGGGAGCTAGAGAAGCCAAATTCTGGAGGAATGTCAAAAGAAGCCCATTTGGCAGTCTATTGTCATCATGCTGAATAAAATTTGTCTTCAACACTTAACCCCGTGTCTGTCTCTGATTTTCTTTGGCACAATGATGACAGCTCAGGCAGGAAAGGTCCTTCTGCATATCCCCCAGATTCCCGCATGCCCGAGAATGGCCAACTTGGAATCTGGCCACTGTGGCAGAGCTCCATATCAGCCCATGAGCTTTCTTCAGAGACTAATTTTCTGATTGATTGATTGATTTTGTTCTGGCTGTGCTAGGTCTTCCTTGCTGCATAGCTTTCTCTAGCTGTGGTGCACACAGCTG
Source organism: Bos taurus (assembly GCF_002263795.3). NCBI lineage: Eukaryota > Metazoa > Chordata > Mammalia > Artiodactyla > Bovidae > Bos > Bos taurus. The sequence goes on along the minus strand of NW_020190952.1, from coordinate 1,767 downwards.
CTCTTCATCGCAGGGCTCAGGCTTCTCCTTGTGTGGCGTCTCTCGTTTTGGAGCACAGGCTCCAGTCCACAGGCTTAACTCGTTGCTACACATGGGCCCATGGTTGCTGCTCATGGGCTTAGTTGCCCTGTGGCATGAGACATATTCTTGGGCCAGGGATTGAACTGGCATCCCCTGCACTGTAAGATAGATTCTTAAACTCTGGACCACCTCAGAAGTCCCAGGTTTTTTTAAAAAAAGTTTTTACTGAAGTATAGTTAAATCATTGTGTTTTTACTTAAACACACAATTAAAAATAAACACAATTTAAACACACAATTGAAAATAATTTTAGTTAAATTATTGTGTCTCATCTTAACTGTAGGGCAAAGTGACTCAGTTACACACACATATATATTTTTTTCATCATGTTTATGTTTAAAATGTCATGAGTAGAATCCATTTTAATGCTTTTTAAGTAAATGTCATGAGAGAAATATGCTGAAAGCAATCTTCCCCAAAGTGACTCAGACAGAGAACACCCTTCAGGGAGTCTTCACCTTGGTGGTCAGAAGTGTATAAGAATTGTTCAGGCATCAAATAACTGGGGTGCATGAGAGGCATGGAAAATTCTTATTGATGGAGAAAAGGTCTCCCTTTGCATGTGACATTCAACTTCAATGAAATCCTTGTATGATGTGTCTCAAAGTGGGAGTCATCCCTGAACGAGGTAGTATGCTAACACCATAAGAGCTTCGGGATTAAGTGCAGAAAAGATGTTGGTATTTATGAAGAGAAATAGCAGAATTTTATTTCTGGGCCTAACGGTGTCAACTTGATCAGAATCTGTGTGGATTTAGCTAGGTCTGAGGAAACAATAATCATCTAAATGCAGTAGAAAAGTGGCCAGTGAAATTATGATTTATTTGACTTCTAAGACCCCTGAAAAATGGGGGGAGAAACAGCCATCTGGAAAGTGTCCTCAGAGAGAACAACAACAACAACAAAAAAACACAACTTAAAGAAAACCTCTGGATGGCAGGGTTACTGATGGCAGGGTTATTGGGGACTGAAGCAGGTTCGTTTCTTCTCTGATTCCAAGTTCCCAAAGAGCCCGCAGTGCCCACCCTCAGTGTGCTGTGCTGATCTCAACTCTCTGGGAAAGAACAGCCTCTAAGGTAACAGTGTCTCCTCTGAGCCTCTCTCTTTTCCTTGAAATTTACTGCATTTCTTTTTGTGGCCTTGGGTCTTCACTGTTGTTCCTGCTTTTCTCTAGCTGGGGCAAGGGGCCTGCTCTCTAGTCATGGTGTGCAGGCTTCTCATGGAGGTGGCTTCTCACGGAGGTGGCTTCTCTTGTTGCAGAGCAAACTCTAGAGTGCTTGACTTTCAGTAGTTTCGGCTCCCAGGATTTAGAGCACAGACTCAACAGTTGTGGCAAGCAGGTTTATATGCCTCATGTCATGCGGGATCGTCCCAGATCAGGGATCAAACCCATGTCTCCTGCATTGGCAATCAGATTTTTTACGACTAAATCAAAGGGAAGCCCAATTTTGCTATCTTAATATCACCCAGAGTAATGTATTTAAATTTACCTGTTTCTCAAAATAGAAATATGAAAAGGAAACTTTTACTTTCCATTGTTGGGATCATTTATGATGTCCCTTTAGGAATGCTCAGCTCCAAACTGTCCAGAACCACTCTTACACTCACTGAGGTTTTGACCTGTCCACCTTCAGAGAAGGCTTGGCTTAGGCCTAGAAAACCAATCACATCCCCCAAAGCTCTTCC
>NW_020190951.1:0-2224 GCF_002263795.3 Bos taurus | reverse complement strand
TTTATTTATGTGTCCAACAATGGTATTATTCATTCTATTACAGTATGCTGGATTTCTGACATTTTCTTTTAACATATTCTTAGCATTTCCATCTTTCTACCAACATTGCTTATCTATTCTTGCACATTATCCACTTTTTCTATTAGAGCTATTAACATTTTAATTAAAGTTATTTTAAATTCCCTGTCTGATAATTCCAAAATCTGTATCATACCTGAATCTTATTGTGATGATTTGTTAGCCTCGTTAGACTGTGTTTTGTTCTTGCCTTTTAGGGTGGTTTGTAATGTTTTGTTGAAATGTAGATGATATATCAAGTAATTTGGACGATGTTAATTAGAATTCCCAGGGAGACAGACCAAAACATTCATTCAGGTTTTCCCATAAGATGTTATGGACTATATATATTATATTACATATATTTCATGAACCTTGAAAGAAGTAATTGATAAGTTGGGCTTCATTAAATTGAAAAACTTCTGTTCTATAAAATGCAATGTCCAGACCATGAGAAGACAAGCCACAGATTGGGAGAAAATATTTGTAAAAGCCATATTTGATAAAGGACTGTTATCCAAAGCATACAGAGAACCCTTAATACTCAAAATCAAATTTAAAAAATCTGAATACAAAATGAATCAAAGATCTTAACAGACACTGTGCTGAAGAAGATATATGCTATGCTATGCTAAGTCACTTCAGTCGTGTCCGACTCTGTGCGACCCCATAGACGGAAGCCCACCAGGCTCCCCAGTCCCTGGGATTCTCCAGGCAAGAACACTGGAGTGGGCTGCCATTTCCTTCTCCAATGCATGAAAGTGAAAAGTGAAAGTGAAGTCACTCAGTTGTGTCCGACTCTTAGCGACCCCATGGATTGCAGCCTAACAGGCACCTCTGTCCATGGGATTTTCCAAGCAAGAGTACTGGAGTGGGGTGCCATTGCCTTCTCTGGAAGAAGATACATAGAAGGGGAAAAATATGAAAAGATACTCCACATCAGGAAATATGTCATCAGAGAAATGCAAAATAACACAACAGGGAGATACCATTACACACCTATTAGAATGACCAAAATCCAAAACACTGACAACACCAAAGGATGTGAAGTAAGGATGTAAAACAATAAGCACTCTTTTTAAAATTAATTAATTTATTTTAATTTCAGGCTAATTACTTTACAATATTGTGGTGGTGTTTGCCATATACTCACATGAATCAACACGGGTGTACCTGTGTCCCTGTCCCAAACCCACTCCCACCTAACTCCCCATCCCTTTCCTCTGGGTTGTCCCAGTGCACCAGCTCTGAGTGCCCTGCTTCATGTATCGAACTTGGACTGGTCATCTATTTCACATATGGTAAAATAATGTTTCAATGCTATTCTCTCAAATCATCCCACCCTCACCTTCTCCCAGAGTCCAAAAGTCTTATTCACTACAGGTGAAAATGCAACACAATACAGCCACCTTAGAAGACAGTCTTGTGTTTCCTACAAAACCAAGCATATGTTTAACATACAGTCAAGCAATTGTGCTGGTTGGTATTTATCCAAAGAAGTTGAAACTTAAGTCCATAAAAAATAATTTATATACAAATATTTGTGAAAGACTTATTCATAATTGTGAAAACTTGGAGGCAACCAAGAGGTCCTTCAGTAGGTGAATGGATAAACTGTGGTACATTCAGATAATGCAATATTAATCAGTCCTAAAAAGTAATGAGCAATGAAGCCATGAAAAGACATGGGAAATCTTAAATGCATATTACTAGTGAAACAAACTAATGTGAAAAGGCTACTTGCTGTATGTATTCCAACTATACAGCATTATGAAAAAAAGCAAAATTCTAAAGAGTGAAAAGATCATGGTGACAGAGGGGTGTGGAGGGATGAATAGGCAGAACACAGATAATTTTTTAGGTGCAGTGAAATTAGTCCTGTATGATACTATAATGATGGATATATGTCACTTATACAGGAGGCCAATCCAGGACTATGCAATACCAAGAGTGAGCCCTAATATGGATTAAAGAATTTGTGTGAAAATGATCTACCAATGCAGATTCATCAATTGGAACAAATGTACCACACTTGTAGGGGCTGTTGAGAATCATTTCAGTTCCATTGCCTTATTGCGTTTGACTCGTTGCGATCCTATGGACTTCAGCACACCAAGCTTCTCCATCACCAACTGCTAGGGTTTACTTAGACTCGTGTCCATTGAGT